>NW_019384695.1:572843-615180 GCF_000671375.1 Centruroides sculpturatus | reverse complement strand
CACATTAAGATCAATTAATCAATTAATTATAAAATGAAAGCAGATGTTTGACATAGAATGTTACATTTTTAAGATATAACAGGTATATATAATTTATTAAACAGATATTTAGATGAGACTACTATAAATTAAACTATGAATATCACTTGAATAAAGAAATGAACATTAATTACCTTAACTTTATTTTTTTTAGCTTCTTCTTCATCTGCCATGGGTTCAATTTTAAAATCACATGGATCAATTATCCTTTCTTCTATTACTGGTATATTACCATCTTTCTTTTCATCCACATAAATGTAAGTTTCTGCTTTTGTATCCACAACATCCACAACTTCTTCAATTACTGGTAATTCTACTTCTGATGTTTCTACTATTTCTTCTACTTCCATTGGTTCAAGCTATAAATATAAAATTTTTTACTTATCTTGAGTAAAAATAATTGCTTTTTTAAAATTTATATGCTCCATAGTAACACTACCATTTGAATAAAAAAAATATATAATCATTTTAAGTGGCTTCATAGAATTTATATTTTAAACATGAAGTAGTTATTTTCTAATTTTCTTGTACAAATTTCTAATTGAGAAATTAAGTTCTATCTATCAATCTAAAACATGGGACTCTGTCTGGGATCTAACAAAGAGTCCTAATCTCTCAATAAGTGTACAGAAATTCAAGTCATTTAAGAAAATATTTTGTTATAAAAAAATGCATAAAATAGATCTGTCACAAAGGTATGAAATAAACAATATGGTTGACCCCAAGAGGTCATGAGTTGTTGTGAACTAACAGGTTGGAATGCTTAGAATGTCGATCAGAAAGATCGAGCTTTGACACCAATGCTCGTAGACATGACAAAATTTAGAAATAAATGAGAAAATGTAGCATTCCTTTAAAAGAAAAACTATTGTGTTGTAAATTATAAAAACAAATAATTAATGTGAGAAAAGAAAATATCATTATGTGAGATATGAGCAAAAGTTTCAAAGGTCAATCAACATTTGCAGACGAAGTCAAACGGAGGTGTCAAATTGATTAATGCAGAGTGGACTTTTCCCACACCTGATCTGGTTGTCTAATTTCACCTGGAAACAGAAATGGCTCAAATGGAAGGTAGAATGAGAAATTTGGGACCAATCAAATTCAGAATTTTGGGAAGAATCCTTTAAAAACCCCGAGATTCAAGAACAAGGTGGTTGCTTCTTCCTCATTCAGGATTCTTTGTTGCTTCACATAGGTTCTGCCACACTATGCAACGTCCTGCCAATTTGTCCAGAGCCACTGTTTGCTACAAAACTTTATCTCTGACTAATCACTGTTGGATTAATGATGACAGTGAACTTTCCACTTTGAACATTTTACATTTATTTTCATCCGAGAGAAGTGCTTGACCAGAAACATGTAAGCATTGCCTTCCAAATAAATGGTTTATGTAAGGCAACTGTCTCAGTGTCAACAACAATACTCACATTATGTTTGCACCCCTTGTTCATCTTGATAAGAAGGATTAACCTCCCCCTTCTCCCTATCAGCAAAGCTCACATTTCAAATGATTGTTAGGGTTAATAAATATCACTGTGACTTAAACTTATAAGGCATGAAAATAATTTTCATATTAATTTGTCACTATACTCATTGAAATGGAAAAAAAATTGTGTTTTATAAAAATGTTCCATACGCTCCCACATATCGATTTATCCATCCATCAAACATGAGCCATATTTTTGCACTTTAAGAGATGTTTTGTTATGAAATATACTAAATATGTCAAATTATCACCAACAAATACTAGAATTAATGCATATGCTATATTACACCCCATTTTCACATTTAACAATTGAACATTCATACAAAAATGGGGGTTTGAAAGGAAGCCCCTTTTCAGGGATTTATGCAAAATAGTAGTTACGTTACTGGAACAGCACACAAAAAATTCCTTTGCAACATCTGTTTACATGCAAGATATATCAATGATATTTTAATAATTTAGAAATCAAAAACCACATAGTTATTGTTATTAATAGTTTGCAAAAAATCTTCTATGATTTGAAACTAGTACTAGACCAAACGGAAAAAACAAAAGTGCACTATCCAGACCTAGAAATAGAGATCGTTGAGAATAAAATACTCACAAAAGTTTATCAAATTTATATGGGAAAAATTCTTTCGTTTAACAGGTATTTTGCATTACGAGTAAGATTCTGGAACAAATTATGCTCATTAAGCGAAGTTCCACTGTATTTGAAAAATCAAATTTTATTTGTTTATTCAAAATTTGAGACTATGCTTGACACGACATTAATAAAATATACATACAGGCATGTCAATTTCTTCTGATGCTATAGCAGGATTTACTCTAGCTTTCTTTTCTTTCAAATTTAATACCATTGCAAGCTGTAAATAATTAAAACCATAATCAACACATAATTATGAAAAATCAATTTGAAAATGTTTTCTTTGAATTACATACTTCTGGAATAGGAAGACAAGAAGGCCTATTACGACCGTATAAAATATAATACAAATCCACCGCTGCACATCTTATCCTCGAATCATGTGATGAACCACTACTATTTTTGAATAAAAATTATTTAAAAATTTAATTTAAAAGGTTTATTGTAACATGCAAGAAATATTAACTATACTTCATCAATTTCCATAATCTTTCTACTAATTCTTCTGTATTTAAGTGACTATGATCTTTCTTTGTGAATGGCGGATTTTCAGTCAGCATCCTAAGTGTATGATATCTAAAATTATAAATTTAAATGCAGTTATTTAGAAATACAATCAATTCTTTTTAGAAAACTTTTATATATTATACAAATTATTATTTTAATTCAAGCTAAGAAAATTATTATCAATAAATGAAAAATGAAACAGTGTAAATTTAAATATTAATTTCTAATAATATACAATAAAATCATGTTTTAATGGATTATGGAACTCTAAATTACCTTCCCACCCAAAGAAATAACATTATTTCCAATAATGGTTGCTTTTTACATTTTTCGAAAGGAACAATAAAAAGTGATACTGTAATAAATGTTTCACTTTGCTTACTAGAAGAAAATCTATTCTACTCAAAGATGGGTTCAACCTTTGATTGTAGATCAATTCAAACATCTGGTTTTAGTAGATTGTTCTATTGTACTCAGAATATAGGGGTTAAAGTTTAAGGACACCCACCCCTTTAAATGGATGCAGTCCCATGTAAATACCTGCTAGTTTGTATATTGGGGAGTGCATACAATGATGCCAGGTTTGGTTCCTTTTTTTAATCTTTTGATTTAAAAAAAGGAGTTGGTGCCTTGGCTACATGTGTACAGTTTTTTAACTCAAACTCGCATTATAGTCTGCACAATAGTTTCAGGACCAGTCAGAATAGTGCTTGGTGAAAGTAGTGATTCCATAAACAAAAGCAAAATTGGCAGTGATGTTCAACCATCTAAGCATTCTTTCAAGAATTCAATGGCCACAATAGACTCCATATGCCACTATCTGCAGTTTGAAATATATAAAGATGACATTTGCAAATGAAAAAACAAATATTTTTTACTTTTTCAAACAATCTTCAACAAAAAAATTATTACTGATTTCTTTTAGCTTTGCTATATTGACACTTTGATTTACTGCTCCATACTTAAACAAGTACTGTCTCCTCATTTTGTTTGATTTGAAGATGACCAAGACAAAACCTTTATCACTTGTTTCTAGCCGTTTATACATGAGTACGAATGTTTTCAGCCTTCTTCAGGTACACTGTCTGACAGTGTACCCGAAGAAAATCAAATAAAAAAGGAAACATTCTTCCGAGTACAATAAAATAATAACATTGTTATTTGATTGACTTAAAATCAGGACTAAAGTTTTCATTTACAGTGCATTAAAACAATTAGCAGCTTATTAATTAACATTAGTTGTAGTAGTAGTAGTTGTTAGTGTGGGCTACACTGACAGTCTACCTTGCCTAATCTTAAAAATAACACCTACCTCTCAAATTACACTGATTAACATCTGCTTTGTGTGCAAGTTGAGCTAATTTACAGCAAATTTCTGAAATTTGATATGCTTATTTTTGCATTCTTGGATTGAATTACAATAAAATGAACATTAAAAAAAGCACTTTTAGCATTCCACAAGTATTTTACATCGTTAGAAAGACAACAAAATGCAGAAATTAAACGTATAATCATAGTTTTTAATGTAGTGCTGACAGTTTCACAGTTTTAGAATAAAGCTCATTTGTTTCTTTTATGCACCCTCTAGAAAGGGATTCATAACCTCACTTAAAGTGGCATGCACTGGCATACTGAGTTTTTACCATATTGTAATATCTAATTTCATGGTCTCCCCGGATAGACCAGCATGTCAGTCTATCTGCAAAAATACAGTATTAATGCACGTTGACTGTATTACTGTCTTTTTATGCTCTCAGAAAACTACTGTATTCTGAATTTTAAAATAAGAGGTGTTGATCAAGATAAAGTTGATGTTTTAGAAAAATCAGGAGTATATGCAGTACAACTAGAAAATCCAATAACCGGATAACTGACAGGTATATAGGGGCAGCGACAAGAATGCTTGCTTGCTGTATCACAGAACATCAGGAGGATATAAACAAAGAAAGACAGACCACAGAGCTCGCCAGAAAAGTTCTACAGCAGGGCTATAACCCACTATGGTCAAAAACAGCATTGCTCAAGCGCTGTAATAACAGAAGGATTACATTTATTTGGGAAGCGCTCCTCACAATGACCATAGATGCATGCAACATCCCCACCCTCAACTTGCCCAAAATATGGGTTACTTTATACCAGCGCCAAGAGTCTCACAATTAGCATGATCGCTCCTCAATGCATGCGCTGCCAGTTGCGTGGATTTAAGAACTTTCGAACACCCGCAAAAGCTTGTTGCACGTTACCAACGGAATTACCGAACGTTATAATTTAAAAATTGCCAAGAAAATTTTTCCATTTTCTACTTGAAACACTCTGAATGTTCTATTTCTTCAAATTTGTTCTTTTTCACCTGAGGACATCGAACTTATACTCGTCGAAAGTACTTGAGAGATAAAAACTATGTTAACACTGAACTCAGTGCTTGTTATCAAGAAGAGGTGTTATATTATTTCAACAAAATCTTTATGAAATTCTCATTATTTTTATAGCAACATTTAAGTAATTACTACTTCAAATAAAATTTATTACAAAATTCTGGTTATTACCTAACTTCAGGGACTGGATCATTTTCAATAATATCCATTAAAAAATTTAAATCTTCAGATTTTCCATCAGCTATAAAATCAGTTAACATTTATATTACACATTATTTTTTAAATATGTACATATTTTTTAAAAGAATATTTAAATAATAATAATAACCATACTACAGATATACTTCACAGGCAGTATTAGAAAAAAATGACACACACAAAATATAGTATAAGAGAGCCATAATCACAGATAAAACAATTCATCACAATAGATCTGACAGATGCTCAGAATGTTATTTGTGTTACTTTAATAACACACACAACATTCTGAGCATCTATTTATGCATTTAAGGAAAATATCTCTGAACAGTAATCATTTTAACATTGAGATTCAAAATATTTTATATAATAATTAAATTTTATGTAGAGTAATTCATATCTGTACAAAATAATTTAAAAGTTAGATAATTATAATATTCACATTGCAAAGTATCAAAAATCACTAATTCTTCAGCTTTATTAAAACAGTTTTTTTTAAATATTAACATAGATAATATTAAAAAAAAATACTTTACATTGTCTAATATCTCATTTATGTGATTTTTCTCTTTTATTCTACTAAAGGAGAAAATAATTGATAATTCTTCCATATTAACATTAATTATTGACAACTGAGGAAGATAGGTGAAACTGATGAAAAATGTTTTCATTTTTTATTAAATTAATTTGGATTTATAAAGAGGTAACTTTTTTTGTTAATTATTGATGTATTGTTTTTTTTTTGCCTTTAATTTCATTAAACTTTTCTTATACCAGTTATTCTTAAACCAGTTATTTAACTGGTTTAAGTTATAAGAAAAGTTAATCCTTTAGTGGTTTAAGTTATTTTCTCTGTATTTAACTGGTTTAAGTGAAACATTTAATTATTGACTTCCATAATTCTAAAATATTTTGATATGGCTTTTAGAAATTATTTGCACTGTTATATTTGTGATGAAGCAATTCTTCAATAGCAAATGAAGATGAAAATGCTAGAAATGACGACAAATTGCTATTCAAAGATGTGTGGGATTTTTAGGCCACCTCTTGTTGTAACAAATTTAATGAGCATATGTATAAATGACAAAAAATAATCTTATTTTTACACCAGCAAATAACTTTAATGAATATACAAACATTTTCCACCTATTAATAGGTCTGCATCAGATCAATGCTTTTATATTTATCAGGGCTGTGGAGTCGGAGTTGTGGAGTTTTGATGTTTTAGCCGGAGTCGGAGTCATAAAAAAATCCACCGACTCCGACTCCTTTTTACTTCCCGACTTGTTATGTATATAAAACGGAAAAGTATTGGAATTGCATCAAATTTGACCCTCCAACTTTTTTTTTGCAAAAATACACATTTTGAGACCTCCTGAACCCCTCAAAAGAGTCAATAAAAGGACAAAAATTCGTGCGCGTGTGTTGGCATCTAATTTGTTTAATTTCTTTATTTTCTGTTCTGAGATATTGTTTAATATCTCAGAACAGAAAATAAAGAAATTATTTTATATATAAAGAAATTAAATATTTTTTAAACTTTACCCATGAGATATTAAACAATATCTCAGAATGGGTAAAGTTTAAAAAATGAAATGTGGCACTGTAGCTTGCATATAAAGGGGCATTAATACTATTAAATTTTGGTTCTTAATTAAAGGTCAACAGGGTAAAGACATAAAAGTGGTCATGTGTCATCTCTCTTAATGAATACAGTATTTTATTCGTTATTAGCGTTCAAAATAAAAAAAAAATAAAAAATAAAACTCGTCTCTACCCTCAAAGTAAGCTTTTTAGCCATTTTATAATAGTACAGTAAAACCCGTTAAGATGTTCTCACCTGAGATGTTAGAATGTGCATGGGGACACGATTTAGTTCAACCACTTTGACGCTTAATAACTAACTCCTGTGTTAAACCATCTAACTCCGATTCTGACCACTCTGACCACAGAAATTATTAGGGTTCAAACAGAGTGAACAAAATCATGCCCCCCACACACAGTCTAACATCCATACATATAGGATCTTTTGCATATCTTGAAATTTCAAGGTGTCCCGAGTCCAAAATTGTAAAAATTTGGGAGGGGTCATTTTTTGACCGAGTACTACACTTTCCATCTGTTATATATAACAGAGGAAAAAGCAGAAATTATCAAATACATATTTATATATTACTCAGAGGAGTCTTTTAGCTTTGGAATAAAAAGTTTCTACGTTCTATCTTTATTAGAATTCTATTTATTGAATCTTTTATTCTGAGGTCACGTGATGACATCAGAATTTCTGGGTCTCTTTCGGTAACAAGTCTGCCCCTTGCGGAGTCGGAGTCGGTAGATTTTTACGCGACTCCACAGCCCTGATATTTATACAAAGTTTGAATTTTGTAACATTTGTGTTAGAACTCTCATACACTCTAAAAACAAAATGTATAACTACATTGATCTGATGCAATAAACCTATCAGAAGGTAAAAAATGTTTATATATTCACTAAAATTATTTGCTAATGTAAAGATAAAGTTATTTTTTATGACACTCATCAAATCCAGCTTTTGTGAATAGTTTTTATAAGTACAAACTGCAATCAATCCATTGCTGAACATCAATAACATTTGAAAATGTATAATTTATATTTTGAAATGAAAAGATTTCAGGCTTCACAATATCTGCAAATTATGCTGTTCTTTCATTTAAACCCTTAAAAACTGTCCATTTTTGATTCTGTGCCTATGAAGACTTTTGATCAGGACCACTAGAACTACAAAATGTCAAAGATTCAGCCAAATCTGCTGAAACCATTTCCTATAAGTTCTCAAAATTTAATTATATATATACCAAATATTCAGAAAAATTGATTTGTTCACATGACATACCTTTAGTAAAATCAACTAGTGCTTCTAATGAAGCAAGTCTAACTTCAATAAAATTTCCATATGCAGAATATTCTTGAAATAATGTTGGATTACTTGGCAAATGGCCCATCATTTGCAAACGTCGAATTGCTCTAAGACAACTAAATAAAAACAAACAATAATAATTCTTTATACTGTTATACTAATCAAGACATTTTATATAAATTTAAAATGAATAAAATTTATATTTATTGCATCTTTGACACTGCTCTGACTACCTTCAGTAGCCCAATCTTAATGTTTTGCATCACTTTCATGTGTTATAATTTACAAGAACTTTTTAATAATAACTGATTAATTAAGTTGACTAGTAAATTTTTAAAATATTACTTGGTTATTTAAAGAATAACCAATGGTAAAGCTTAATAAAATATTAACAAACAAATCATTAAATGCCAGATTATTATGGGCTAACTAACTAGCACGCTGTTAGTTGATAGTATATAGTGTGTATGTAAATATAAACAAAAGTGAAATCTATTTCCAACTCATTAAGGTATATTTATATGAATTACATTTTATATATTATTTTTAAGCTTATTTGATGTATATTAGCCCTATTAAATCTATTTTTCTGTTTAATTTCATTTAAAATAATTAGAAGCAAAAATGTGCCTTTGCAAGTTTTTATTCTTCCTGTTAAGGCACTCCTCCCTACCATTCCAGCTATTGAAGTTAACACTGTCCATAAAAATGCTTCTGAAAATAACTTTGGAAATCAATGAATGCCAACTCAATTATTTTTTAATTTTATGTTATTAACAGAAAGAGTATTGTAAATTAAATTTTAATCTGGAGGACTGATATTATTCAAATAAAATGGCACCTAAGCAAAGAATAACTCTTACAGGGAGGCAAGAAAGAAACTAAAAATTGCATGCAGGAATGAATACCTGTGAAGATACTTATACAAAAACTGTTGTATATTGAGAAATTTTGTGTGTCTTATATTAAGTAGAAAATTAAATAAGCATATAAATTTATAATGTGTAATTTAACAACAATTTTTTATAGCAAACATTTTGCTAAATACAACTAGTATTAAAAAAAAATGTAATTTAAAATAATATGGAGCCAACTAATTATAATAAACATCTTTAAAGGCAAGCAGATGACTTATTAATTGATGAATAGATATTCTTGTTTATCTGAGCATCATTCACTGTTCACAAATGATATCCAAGTTTCGAAACTGTGTTGTAAGAATAGAAGAGTCATAAAATTTGTTGGAAAATTTCTTAACATGAGTATTTGGTATGATGTTATATATATTCAAATGTTATACTCTCTCATATAAAGCAGAAATTATTATTTAATTTGACAAGATGACAACAAAATTTCTTCAATTGTTCACTAATAAAATAATAATTCACATTTTTTGTGAAAATTCTGTGGGTGAATCTTATCATTAATATAAATATCTTACATAAAAACATACCTTAGAAAATCAAAATTTCATCGAATTACTTTTCATTTTCAGTGAGCACACTTAAACATTTTATCAATTAACAGTAATGATTCTAAATTGACTTAACTAATTTCAAACAATTATTTCATTGAAAACATACTTTTAAAAACAAATAAATATACATCTAATTTTCTACAGTGTATAAAATATAATTACCTAACTGTAACTGTATATTTATAACACGATAACAATTTTTCTAAATTAAGGCATCGAGTAATTTCTTCCAATATGAGCTTTGTATCTGACGAAAGAGAATCAGCAGATACAGGTTGTCTATAAATCAAGAAAAAAACTCATGAGACATCAAAGCATTTAGATTATTTAATAAATCAATTATTCTTACCCTGTCTGAGTAATAACAGATAAAATAGGTGTAACAGTTTCACCAAGAGCTTCTATTAAAGCACCTCTGTAATAATTGTCACAATACTGAAAATGGATAAAGATAATATATTGTCAATTATTAACAAGAGAATTTTAAAACAGATGAAAAATAGATTTAGTTTTTGAAAATTTTGAAATAATTATGAGTGAAACTTCTAAAATTATTAAAAAAATATAACTTTTTAAATTAAAAGTTCAGTAAACATTTTCTGTTTGTATGTTATAACAAATGAATGGAATTATGTAAATGTCTTTTACAAAAGACCTAAGAATAGAAAATAATGTATATTTAATTCTATCAAATTGCAAAATCCGCAGGAAACAGCTAGTCTTTACATATAAGTTCTTTATGGATCTAGAACTAGTGATGAAAATGAGTTGTTAGAACCAAATTTTTTTGAAAATAACATCACTTTTAAAAACCAAACAGGACATATGTGGTCAATGTAATGTAATGAGCTCGAAGCAAGCTAAGCAATTTAATTTATCTTTATCTATGTCCATGTCCAAGAGGATAATTTATAATAGCAACAACTAGCTAGAGAGAAACAATATATCATGTTTAAATTCAGAACAAAAATAATGTAATTTTTTATTTTCTCAACATGAAATTGAATTAACATCAAATCCAATACACACAATATTCAGAGGGTATTAAAATATTCTAATTGCCATGAAAAGATGAAATTTCTAATTCTAAGAGGAACATGGAATGTTCCTCTTAGAATTAGAAAATTCACATATTAGTCAAATCAGCAAATATTAATCACATATTAGTCAAATTGTAAGGAACCAAGTCCGAGCATTATTTTTATTTACTTTTATTTTTGCTTTTTATTATATTTTTGTTTGGGGCTTATGTTTTGTTAGGACGAAGGTTTCCTCACCATTCACCTTAGAAACTTAAAATTAGAATTAGAAAATTCACATATTAGTCAAATCAGCAAATATTAATCACATATTAGTCAAATTGTAAGGAACCAAGTCCGAGCATTATTTTTATTTACTTTTATTTTTGCTTTTTATTATATTTTTGTTTGGGGCTTATGTTTTGTTAGGACGAAGGTTTCCTCACCATTCACCTTAGAAACTTAAAAATAGAAGAGAAACCAACTCACCAACGAGAGAAAAGCGCCGTAGAAAAAACTCACGCACACTTGCGTTCCCGAGCGGAAAAAAGTAAGTCCGCACCGAGAAAAGGGGGGAGACCCCACAAGCACAACTTAGGGACTCGCTAAACCTTAAAGAATAAAAACATCCTGAAAATTGTCAAAAAGAATAATGTAAAAGGTTAGCGAGTATTGTCGGAAAATAGGCTGCCAGACAAATAGAAAAAGTTTATTGTTAGCAAATAAGTATGTAAATGAGGGGAGTGATCGCATTCAGAATTGTGACGTCACCTCACAGTATAAAGACTGAACCTCAAGTGAAGACGGACGAGGTGAGCTTCTGATAGCAACGAGCTTGGTGAGCTTCGTAGCAGTGAACGAGAGAGGTGTCCGATAGGATCAAATAGTTCCAAGGCGATTTTGAAGTTATTCGATTTGTGGATCGACGAATAGAGAAAGTCTTGAGAGTTGAGGAAATAGGTTCCTAGTATATTGAGGTGACGATTAGGATCTTTAATTCATAAGAATTATTGTATATAAGTTAAGTCTTTGAATTTTGTCGAATTCCAAAGGGGAATAGATTTAAATTAGAAACTAGATTGATTTGAGTTTTGTCGGGTTGATTCTTATTGATTTTCATTGAATAAATTGTTGTTTGATTTTTACTAAATTTTGTAAATAATTATTATTAGAATTATTTATTAAATCTTTGATTTATTATTGATAAATTTGGTCATTATTTAATTCGGTGCACGCTAAAAGTCCAGGCCTGGCACGTTAACGCGAATCCGCGTAAAGTACCCGTTAGGTAACGGCTATTTCCGGCACACAGTCGTGTCGATAATCATTGTAGAGGGCGGAAAAATAATCTAGTACTTTACAAAATCAGCAAATTTTCTTGCATGACAATCCTACCATCAATAGACAATTGAAAATACAGGAGAGAGGAGGCACTATTACGAGAGAAGTTCCTCAAATTTTTCTGTCACACAATTGCTGTTTTCTCTGGTCATCTTGTTGATTGGAGTAGAGTTCATCAACCCTCATAATTTTCTTCCCTTGAACAATCCAATCAATGCTGGTCACCTTCACATTCTTTCTGTAATGGCACCGAAAATAGAGAGTCCTTCTCTCAACCACGAGTCAATATATACCACGTCCTGCTCTCCCCAGGTCCATTGCCCCCAGGCAATGGACTGGAGAGAGCAGGACTGGGGACTGTTTCATCAGTTTTAAAACAAAACTGCTTGTGGGATTACGCAAAATCACAATGGCTTACAGCAGGAAGAAAGTGATATGCTAAGAGCTACTGTTGAGAACACAGTAATGCAATGTAACTTGCTTATCAAAAATGATGGACACCACATTGAACATGCTCTGTAATGCATTTTAAAACGAATTAAAAACATTTTCAATGATGTCTTCATGTCCTATTTCATTTAACAATATTGCAGACAGTGCCATTTCCCATTGGTGGTGAGTTTTTGAACTTTTTTTTGTGGGAAATAAGATCCCATTATGTCCTGTACACTATTACCAAGTTTGATAACATTCTGTCCAGTAGTTTTCATTTTATGGCCATTTCAAAATGAACTTTAATTATAAACACCCTGTACATAATCATAAAAAATGTAGGCTTAAATCAGTTCGAGAAATGATTTTTGAAGAAATAGTAAGTCAGATACTACAAGATATAAAATCATCAATTTTTCACTGAATGATGAATTATTATATGCATCAACTTGAAAGTAACTGAGAAAACTAGAGTACAGTGGGTGATCGGTTAATGAACAGCTCAGTTAACAAACAAATCAGGTAACGAACACTTTCGTGAAAGATTTTTACATTCGGACAACGAACACCTCACAGAATACACATAAAAAGCAATGACGTAAAATAATGAATACCAATTGGTCTTCTCTTGTCTTCAGGAAACAATTCAAAACTTTTTGGAGCGCAGGAAACATCGGCATCGACGCTCAACCCGGTATATACTGGTCAGATAGTATTCCTCCAAACTTCGAAACTAATTTTATAATTCCAGCCTTTTATTTTTCTGACAGAAACAATTTTTTTATAGTATTTGCGAGACTGTCAGGTGGGCACTCATTAAGTTTTGTGTCAGTTTTTATTTTCAAAAGGTGAGAGTATAATAGCAAAGGTAGAGAGTGGGCAGATGATGTCTGATGTTGCTGGGCAGTATAGCTTGAACAGGTCTACAGTAGGCTGCAGTTCAATCTTATCTAAGAAAGTTACTGTATTATCAAGAAGACTCAAGTAGCTTAAGGAGTAACAAAAATCACATCTGAGAAATAAAGAACATTGAAGAGCTCATAATGGAACCTGAAACTGATCTGACAACAGAACACCACCAAGAACTCTTGAATGAAGAACACCAAGAAACTCGGCGAAATATGTTTTCTTCTGAAAAAGAGAATTAATGTCGATATCTGCCATTAGACATTTTTTTTTGAAGAAGTGGGATAATGTCAGAATGACAGTCTTAGAATGGCATCCAAACCAGGATGAGATTATAGGCTTGGAGACTCTACAATTACAATGCTATTAATTACTTCTGAAAAATCCTGAAGAAGAGAGAAAAAGCAATGGACATTAGACAGATTCTTTAACTCCCACAAACAGAAAAAACATGACTAATAAAAATGCAAGACAGTGTGTATACGTATTTTTATTATTACATATAAATAAACATAGTAAGAAAGTATATATATTTTATTTTTTGGGGTCTCCAGAACAAATTAATCAAATTCCCATAAAAACCTATGGTAAATCGATAATTGGTTAACGAACAATTCAGATAGAAAACAGTCTTGGAATGGATTTTGTTCATTAACCGATCACCCACTGTATATATGAGGACTATTTCAATAAAAGTGATTACTCAATGATACTGTCCATTGTTTAACTCTTGTAGCAAAAATGAATCATGCATCATGTAACAGCATCATTTCTGCCTCTATATGTGAAATGTCCTAGATTGTCTACAGATTGACATTTGTTGGCATCACTGTGCTGACTGTTGCCCTTAATCATGCATGTAAAATTTATTTTTTAGCCCTAACATGACCAAGAACATTACCAATCATGTTGAGTCCTGCATTGTGTGTCAATAAACTCAGAACCTGTGGTAAGGAACTAATCCTACAAAATCAAATTCTGAACTCTGAACTTCCTTGGATAATGCAACATCAAATTTGCTTAAGTTTCAGCAAATATACCATGTATTGAATATTACTAGTTACTTAGACTTTTCTGATCTTAGTATATTATTCTCATTTGATTCTGAAGCAGTTATCATTGAATTGAAGAAATGGTTTCCTATTCGTGTAATTCCACATATACTTAAAACTCAATGGAACTGATTCCAAAGAATTTACACAGTTTGCTGAAGTATGGGAGTTTCAGAATAATACATCTAACAGTCACTTTTCATATGCAATGAATTAGCCTTGAAGAGTGATCAAACAGATTAATAATTTACTTTGAAGTCAGAAAGATATTTTTGCAGCATTTCTCAATCTATCAAACATTTTGCAGTATTGGGTATGCCAGCTCAAAGACTGTTTAGTAGATGGATACACAACCATTCTTATTGAAAGTTCTTTTCAGCAGTTGGCCTACCAAACATTTCAGAAGCCTTAAAGAAGGCTTGAGAACTCCAGAAGAATTATTCCAATCACACATCCTGTCTGTATAAACCTACTACTCACTTTCTATGCATTCTGTAACATCACCATCATTGGGAACTGGTCATGGTAGCCCAAGTTAGACATTAGAAGTAACAGTATGTTATAGCTTTACTGATTCAATAACACAGCAGTTAACATAAAATTGTTGACTTTGTGTAAACATCTATGACTTTTGGTTTATCTTTTAAAGATAATTTCCTCCAAATGTCTTCTTCATTATTACCCGATATTCCTGTCAACAGCACATAATCATATTCATTCCCAAATGGAATAATTTAGAAAGTAATCATTTTTAATGTTCTACTCCATGCTACCTAATTAGTCCTTTTATTTCTTGTCCATGTAGTAAGTCTTAACAAGATTTATTAGTAATTCAAATTAATCCAAATGAGCAGTACATTGTAACCATGTGAATAACATTATTGGTTTAATTTTGGAATACAGCTGCCAAGTAAAAACAATTATACTACGTGGACATTGAAACTGCATATGACAAAATTCTTTTTTGTGTATATGTCATTGGTTGATATTATATCAAACATCAAATGGACTGGCCTTATATGATTTAGATTTTTTTAGTCAAAATTCAATATATTTTCATTTTTGAAAAGAATTGTAATTTCTGTTTCTTTAGTATTGATTAGCAGCAATTTTTTCTCTAATTGGGAATTTCCAATTGTTAAGTTTTTGGACTGAAAACTTACAAATTGAAGCATTCCAAATTTCACCTCATTTACAGGGTGATGTATATGACCCATTTTGTCTAGGATAGTTTCAGATTTTTTCTGCTTTTAACCCTCAAAATAAAAGAAAATTTTAAATAAAATCATTTTATAGGTCTTCTAATGCAATATAACCAATTTATAGGTCAATATATGAATAATTTTTTAAAAATAATATAAGTTTAGCTATTTTTTTAAAATCTTTTTGTCACTCACTCTTAAAAATTATCCTGAATTAGCAAATAAACAATATGGTCACTTTATTCATTTGGGACCTTGCACTATTGGGTAATATAATTATTGATTATTTTAAATTTTCACTATCAGAACACTGAATTTTTCCGATTTTTCAATTTGGCCAAGCAATTCTGTAGATATTAACATGAAAACAAGCTTTTAATATTTAAAAAATTGCACATTCACATGACAGGCTAAAACCAAAATTTTATCTTCATTACATTACATATTTGGTGTAAAATCAGTTTCTCAGGCTGATTCCCATAGGGAATCAGCCTGAGAAACTTTTATCTCTACAGTAAAATTTTTGTTTTATTGATATTTCTTTTCAATAGAATTCTCTGTATTAATACAAATTACAGGAACTTCCAAAAAAATGTTACAAACTTGTTAGTTTAGTTTACATATTGGGGCGTGCATGTAGTGATGCCAGGTTTGGCTACTTTGTACCAAATTTGGCTCCTTTTTTACTTTTTTGGTACTGAAAAAATTTTTTTTGTTAATTTTCAAACAATCTTCAATAAAAAAACATTACAAATTTCTTTTAGCTTTGTTTTGTTTAACCACTCTGATATACTGCTCCACATGCAATATATCAGATGGCAAATACTACCTTCTCATTTTGTTTGATTTGACAATCATTTAGATCATTCATTTGTTTTTGTATATAAATTTAATTATATTTAACATTACTTAGTAAATAAATTCAAAATATAATTTAGAGATTTTCATTGCAATCAATGTTGAACTTTATAAATTTTACAACCTTGACCTTGACCCTGAAAGTCATTAGTTTGTTTTATCAAAAATTCATATTAATGCAGGTTGACTGTATTTCCCATCTTCTTTCATTGTTTCTTTGAAATATTATTATTGCTTCTTGAAATACAGAATATCAATTGTGTTGCAAATTGTTCAACTAAGAATTGAAAGGCTGAGCACAACAGTAGTTTAATCCTGTTTTTTAAGAGTTGAGATATTGTACTGTAAAAGTATGCTAGTTTTTCATGTTTCACTGTTTTGAGAGAGATTTTCTAATCTTTAAGAATATTTCTATAAAATACAACAGAACAAGTCTATACAAAGATATGTAAATATGTAATTACTGTTTTCATTGCTCTTAACAATAACAACTCTTAACTTATGTATATTTTTAACAACTCTTGCCAGATACTATACATCAGCTAGTTAGATATATTTTCTGGATGATGAAATCTAAATTTCTATAATATACCTGTAACAACTTATGCCAAATCTTGAATGCTTAAATTAGTTATTAATAAAACCAAAACACAATTTCATTCTACAGTAATATTAACAGAAAACAGCAAAACACATATAAAATAAAAAATTAAATTTAACTTAGCTAAACAATGAAACAGCAATTCCATGGCATTCAATCAGACCCAACACCAAACCATTAATTTAAGAGCCAAGTTTTATTCTATTGAAATGTTTTTAAGATGTCCTCTCATCATCTTTACCAACTTACACAAACTATTTCCAAAATCAGAATTTTTCAAACAATACTTTTTAATTTTGGAGCTTTTTACCCTTTTGTTATAATTTTGTAAAGTAATAAAACGTAATTTTGTAAACTAGTAAAACGTTAATATTTTTGTTAGTAAGGTTTATCACACCAATTTGTAATCACATGCAGTTTTACAACTTTTTATTTTCCATTGTAAATTATAATATTTCCATTGACTATCTATTATTCTCAATACACAACTAAAACTTTTTCCTTTGCTAAAATGTATTTTGGTTTTTTAATTATAACCCCTCTTCAATTAGCATTCTTAATTGAGGGTTTTAAAAACACAGAACAGAACATCAATAACTGGTTTACATTTATAATTAAATTTCATAACTGTTATAATTAAATCACACATCTATGTTAAGTAATAAGACCTGCTAAATATGCAAAAACTTTCTATTTGATCCAATATCGATGCTACTTATTAACCATGGCATATGAGAAATGTGTAGAAGCAATAAGGTCTAACAAGTAGAGAAAGCTTGTAATACTGACGAATGAGACGAAAAAGAAACATACTGTAAAGAACAAATGTGACATCTGGCAGCTATGTTTAAGATATGAGTCGATGGTGTGCAAACAGTAAATGCAATTTTCATTTTATTATATGATATTCATGTATTTTATTTATTGTTTTTGTGTTTTAATTTATTATTAGTGCATTTAAATGTGTTATTTTTCCTTTAAATTACACGTGTTTGTAATTTTAAGTTTATTGAAATGGATATTGTTTAGGGTCTGAAAATGGATTAATTTGCTTTCCTTTATTTCTAATGAGAAAAATTGATTTGGACTTAAAACAATCCAAAGTTTGAACGGCCTCCTGGAATTAATTAAATTCAATGCATGAAACACCACTGTATTACAACTAATAAGCTTCTAATTCAATGATGGTTCTTATTAATGTTTTCATTTTTACTTTAGTATTTTTGTGTAGTATGTCACATCTTACAAAAAATAGGTTAACCAACATTGTAATTTTTTAAACATTTATATTTATTCTAATTGGGTTGCTATTTGAAAAACTGTAGACATAAATTTCCACTGTCGTCCATCTGTTTTTCCTTAATCTCAAGAATGGAGTTAGATAAATGAAAGACAAGATCAGATATGGAAAGTGTAGGTGCAGGAGGCCCCAATTAACTATATATAAACTTTGAATACAAACCAGAAGTTGTGTTATTTCAATTCAAAAATTTCCCCCTTGAAAGGTGTTAGATAGATGACCATCATGACTCTATAGTTAAAAGAAAAATATGATGTACAGAGGCAAGCCACTACTAATTTGAGGAGGATAGTGTATATTTTAAATGAAATAAGTTAAAAATATGATTAAAAACTACAGCCTGGCATTGTGACAATGTCACAATAAATAATTGCTCACTGTATTTTATATTTCTTAGTAATTGTTATGCAAGTAATTTTTGAACATTATTTATTTGTTGCAAAGATTTTAATATTTCACCTATTTATTAATATATTTTCTTTTTAATTTAAGTTTTTCTATTTAATTTACAAAAGAAAAAGTTATAAAATCACATAAGTGTGGTTACAAATCACTGAGATAAACCCTTAATAAATATATTAACCTATATTTTATTCATTTACTAAAAAAATACTTTTTAAATACTAAATCATTTTTCATTCTATTTCTTGATTAAATTTGATTAAACAGACTAAAAATTGATTTGTTATTTTATGTGACTAACACTTTTTTTAAACCTTTCATCAGTTATCAAGTTGTTAATTAGTATTTCATTTAATAATTTAATTTAGTACTTATGAAACCATGCTGGTAATTGTTTTGCAACTCAAATTCTGTTCAAGTTGCAAAACAATTACCGAAAGTTTGTTCGAGTTAATAATTTAATTCTTAAATCACTCTATATTACACAATTTCCTATACATAATTTGTGAGTTATCTGTGTTTTAAAGTCAATTTGAAAGCAGATGAACATTGTGTTCTAGCAATTTTTGTAAGTTATATGCTGCTATATATTATATACAGGAAATTACAGCATACAAATCTGTTCACCCTCGATGAACCTTCATGTCCAGTAACAAAAAACATTTAATGCATCATCCAACAAACATTTTTGACCTTACTCAAGATCTGCTTCAGGTTAGAGTAAGAACGAATTCCAAATTTGGAATACTTGAAATGGATCAGATTTTAAAATATTAAAAACTTTTGGAACATAACAACCAACCAATGAGTTCTGATATAATATACAAATCCATGTATATTATATCATAATTCATTAAAATGTATCTAGTGTACTATATTATAAATTCTTAAAATTTACTACTCTATTTCAGCAAAATTAATTACCATATTTTTGCACGTATAACCTGCAGAAAATTTCTAAACCAAAGATAAAATGTTTATATAACCTGCCCAACTATATACTTCACAGCTATGGGAGCAGCAAGTTTGCAATTGCAATTTAAAACAAGCAATATTGTGACATTGTCACAATGCTGGATTGCAATTTTTAATTTATTTAATTTAAAATATATGCTCTCCATCTCAAATCAGTACTGTAGTGTCTTGTCCGTGTACTGTACATCATACTTTTCTGTTAGCAATGGAGTCATGCTGGTCATATATCTAACTCAGGGGTCGCCAAAGTGGTCGATATCGACCTCCAGGAGTCGATGCGGCTAAGGGATCACAACCTTTTTTTTTTTTTTTTTTTTATACACATACACTTGTAATAAAACTTTACAGTGGGGGTCAATGTGAGGCTTTGGAAAGTGGTTGGGGGTTGACAGTTAAAAAAGTTTGGCGACCCTTGATCTAACTCCTTTCAGGGAAAAATTTATTTGAAATAACATGACTTCTGGTTTGCATCAGAAGTTCATATATAGTTAATCGGGGCATCCTGCCCCTACACTTTCCATATCTGTACTTGAATTTTATCTGTCTAACTCAGTTCTCGAGATTAAAGAAAGACAGACATATGAATGGACAAATGACAGTGGAAATTTATAAATCTACAATTTTTTTCAAATTGCAGTCCAGTGTATAATTTGCTCCATCACATAATCCAAGCTCCATTTCAAATTGTCTTTTAAATATAGATAATCAGCAGATTACACACAAAAATATAAAATTTCCATAAAAAATAAAAATTAAATCTGTTATTTATTTTGTACCACTTACTTTGTTTTTACTGTTGTCATTGTATTTAAATAAATCTAATAGAAAGCTTAACACTTCTGGAGGGCAAATACCATGGACTGTTCTTAATTCTGCCATTGCTCGAGGTATTGTCTGAAACATTATTTACATTTAATCAATTTCATTTTTACAGTTCATAGACAAAAAATTCAATCAATTTTTTCAATATGTTTTAAAGTAATTATTATTGTCAAACATACATTGCTATATATATAAATAGGCAATACTTTCAACAAAACATGCATTGCCAATTACAATAATTTATTTATTTATAAATCTTAAAAAACGTAAAGCCATTTGTGGCAACATAGTATTACCACCACATGTAATAGGGAAAAAAAGTGATTATGTGACAAAGGTGTCGTGCATATTGATGAAGTTGTAAACAAGGTGCCCCATTTGAAGGATAACTTACTTTAAAATAATGGAAGAATGAAATTATTATTTAAAAAGGTCAATAATAGCACAATTAAAGAAGGAATTAAAAAAATACAATGCTGAGTTAGCTGGTAGGAAAGCCAATTTAATAGAAAGGTAAGTTAAAATAATCTACATCTACATTTTTATCCTTAATTATTACATTTATAATTTCACATCCTTATGACTATTACATGATAAGGTAACTTATCAATGGATGAAATTTTTAAGGATAAGATTTCACAAAATGCACATTTTTTGTTAATAAGAACAGATCTAAAGATCAGTAAAATTGTCATTGAATTCTTTCACTTTTGTCTAACCAATGTATAAGGTCAAAAACTTTAAAATTTTTTTCTTTTCCTGGAATATGGGCATGTACTGAGCCTGATATACAAGATGTGGCTAGAAAATAATGAGACTGAAGCTGGAACTTTAAATATTGAGTAGCATACTCACTTTAGTTGTATTCCTCTTCAATGTATGATCCTTCTGCTTCCATATAGTGCTGCATTCGCAACTTCCACTGTTCGTAAATGTTACAGGTCATCATATGTAAGACTATACAGAAGCTCAATCTTTTTTATTGACAGCAAAAATCAAATCAAAATGGTGTTCCTTCACAGCAGACTTGACTTTAGAGAAAAGATAAAAGTCACACAGAGCTAAGTCAGGCAAGTACGGTGAGTGTTCAAGTTGTGTGACTGCCTTCTTGGCCAAAACCTACTTCACTGACAGAGTGGAATGAACTGGTGCATTGTCCTGGTGGAGGATGAATTTTGCCATAAGTGTTGTCACTTTCTTTTGACACTTTTTCACAAAGATTCCAGCACATCAAAAACTGAGGAAAGTGGAACAATTTGTTCCACTTTCCTCAGTTTTTGATGTGCTGGGCTGTCCAGAATGTTCATCTTTCACATCCTCTCGGCCCTCAGAAAATCTGTGCTATTCAAACTCACATGCACAACAAAAACATGTGTCGCTATATGCTTCACGTAGCAGGTGCAAAGATTCAGTGGAAGTTTTTTCTTCATCTTCACCAAAAATTTCAGGTTGATATGCTGCTTCTCTTTCAAGCTGGCCATTTTTCCAACATACACTAAAAACATATCCACTTGTAGCAGGCACTCACAGCAATCTAATAGAGGTAGCAAGTTAAAACTCACTGTGGAGTTCTAACTTGTTCAAGGTTGTTTACCCATCCACTTTGGCCCACGTGTGACCATTGTGTGTAGGCAATCACAGTCTTTTTATTTTCTAGCCACACCATGTATTATAACCAATTTATACCAGTTCCTGAAATGTTAACTGTACCAATAAGTTATCACTATAATTTAGAACAACAATCAACACAAACAAAACTACTTCCTATGAAGTTCTAAGACACTATAAGGGATATACAGTGGTACCTTGATATATGTCTGCTTTAGAATACGTCCAATTCAGAATACGTCCTGTTTGGACGAAACAAATTTTGTTTGGTATACGACTTAATTCAGTTATACACGCCATCTAAGAAAAAGTAGTACTATCGGTGTATTAGACCAGACTAGACGTTCACAGTGCCACAGTTTATAACTTTGTTAAATTTCTTTTTATTTTAATTTGTAAGTAAAATGTTATTATTTTTATTAATCATAAATTGCAAAAAGGCAACAGAAAAATAAAAAAATGACTAAAATCACAATGAAACTGAAAAAAAAAGATTGTTGAGAAATGTGAAGGTGGCATGCGTGTTCGAGTTTTAACTGTTGCATACCATATTCCAAGAATGACGATATTGACAATCGTGAAAAATAAAGACATTATTAAATCTGCTAACGTTGCAAAAGGGGTTAAATCAATTTCTAAACAGAGATCGAAGACATTAGATCATGTTGAGAAATTGCCTTTGCTTTGGATAACTGAAAAACAGTGTGCTGGCGACATCATATCTGAAGCAATTATTTGCGAGAAAGATAAAAAGATACATGCTGATCTCATGAAAAATCAAGCAGGAACTAGACAGGAAAGTGAGGTGTTTAAAGCCAGCCATTTTTTTTTTTTACATGAGAACGGATTAATCATTTTTACATTACTTCTTATGGAAAAGGTTGGTTTGGTATATGTCCTATTCGGTATAAGTCCAAACACCAGGAACAAATTAAGGTCGTATACCGAGGTTCCACTGTATATCTTAATCTTTTACCAAGAGAAAACAATTTTTAGTGTGTGTAAAATAAATATAATTAAAATGTCTTTTTTATTGGTCACAAGTCTTCTTACTTGTTTTAATAGTTTAATGCAATAACACTAATTTCTTCATCAATAAACTTCTTGTATAGTGCACACGTAAGTGAATTTTTGCCTTTTTTTTACTGAATCTGACAAATCACTAATTAAATCTTAAAAATTTTACAGATCAATATAGTTTTTCAATAAAAAAAGTAACAGAACTTACTGCTTGCATATTTGACTACTTACTCTTGTAAAGCAATAATCACTGCAATCTAGTCACCTTTTGTGTTTCAGTAAGACAATTCTTTTAAATTAACATTTGAAATGACAATTTCTGCTTCTTGCCACAACATGATACTAGAAACTTAATTAATGTAGAGATATAGAAATTCAATTCTTTTGAAAATATCCTAGGAAATGGTAATTTAAAATATATACATGCCACATTTAGATGCCTGTCAATACTGTTACAGTTACCTTATACTATTTATTTTTATATAATATGTAATATATTAAGGCAAGAATATAATATATTTTATTGCTTTCCTGTCAATGAGATAGAAAAAATTAAAAAAATAATGGTGATCATATAGTTATTAAACTTGTTTACAATAATTTTATGTTACTGGCATATAAGAAAAATTAGAAAACTCAATTTTTCTATATCCTGTGACAGCTCTCCTGCACTCAAACTTTCTGATTCACCTGAATATAAGGATCTCCCTCTAACTTTACAAATACCAGTTTTGACTATAGAGACAATTTATACCTATATAGAGATGTCAGATAAAAGAAGTCACTGTCTGCTGTGCTGATATATTTTAATGAAATCTAATTAACAATAAGAGGAAAAGAGAAGAATTTTTCATATTTTAAAGGTAATTTAAAATCTGAATTAATCAAACATATATGGATTTAGTAATTATAGATGATGGGGATATAGAAAATGTAATAATCTATCTACCTTCTCAGCAATGCTATCTATATATAAATAATAAATCTCACACACCTGATTTATATTTGCTGAGTTATTTTTGTTTATTCTAACGTTTTCGGCCAATTTGTATAGGCCATCTTCAGGATTTTAACAGTTTTCTTTCAATGGAATCAATCATTCGTTCGAAATTCGTTTGAATTTGAACTTATTACAACTTTTGTGTGTAAATAAATAGTTATGATAAATATCAAAAACTTGTAACTTAACTATAACATGAAAAACGTAAATTAAAATAAATATATGATAAAAATATATAAGCACGGATAAAAAAGTTAGAAAGATTGAAAAAGCACCACTGTCGTCCGTCTTAACATTCCTAAAAAGGGCGCATAACCCCAATCCACAGATGCCTAGATTATTCGCATTTGCGAAAACGCACAAAGAGGACAAAGAACTCAGACCTGTGGTAGAGAAGAATAACGCACCAACGTACACACTGGAAAAACGTTTAAAGGAATACATAAGTACAAAAATGGAAGATAATAGTTTTGTGACCAATGATCCAACTAAATTAATAAAAGAAATACAAAACTTAAATTTAATGAACGATGAAGTAGGAACGGTGATGGACTTTGAAAATCTGTTCCCCTCCATTAATCTAACATCGTGCTTCAACGAACTAATTGAGTTCTTAATACAACAAAATCAAGAAACGGCAAAATACATAGAAAACTTGCAAGATTTGGCAAAACTGATTTGTTTTCATTCATTTTTCAAATTTAATGGAACGATATACAAACAAAAGAAAGGAGTTCCCATGGGAAGTCCTATGTCAGGTCTGCTATGTGAACTGGTAATAAGGAAATTGGAAAAGAACATCCTCAAGGATTTCTCCGATAGCATCGTAATATACAAACGCTACGTTGATGACATATTAATAATTTGGAAAGATGATCAACGCATTAATGAATTCTTAACAGCAATCAACAATAATGAGCACGGATTGAAGCTAAAATTAGAACAAAAAAGCCGAAGGAACATCCATTTCTTGGATATTAACATGGAATTCAAATTAGGAAACATACAAACAAAAGTATATTTGAAACCAACACACGCTCCTTTATACATACCGGCATGGTCAAAAGACCTGTATAAATATAAATTATCTGCGTTTAAGGCACTGATCAAAAGGGCCTTCTTGTACTGCACCAATGTACAAGACAGGGATAAAGAAATTAATAGAATTCAACAGGTAGCAAGGACTTTAGGATACAGAAAGTCCACAATCATAGGCCTTGTAAAAAGCTACGGTAAACAAAAAGCTACAAATCCAAACCATAACAACAATACTACATGCAATAAGTTCACATACAATGAACAAACGAAGAAGGTGGTGAAGGAATTAGGAAAATACAAAAACGCAAAGATAATATATAAAAGAGCGCCCAATATTTATAGATTATTAAGAAACGACAAGGACAAAATTAACTTAGAAGACCAACCGGGTGTGTACAGTATACCCTTTGAGAACCAACAATTAGGTATTCAGAAAGAGTATATAGGAGTAACCAGAAGAAACCTGAAAGTACGAGTAAAGGAGCACAAATATAGTGTAAATAAAAAACTGAATAGCACGATATTAGCAAGTATAGCACAGGCAGACGGATCAGTAGTCAAATGGGATGAAGCCAAGATTGTTAGGACGGGCCATTCACCTTCCATCGCAATGGAAATGGAGAAAATAGAGATTTACAGAAGTAAGATGAGGGACAGATGCCTAAATGCAAAAGATGCAAAAGCATTACCAACGGCTTGGAAATATAAAATTGAGAAAAATATGGGTTTTAATAACCCATAAACATTTTCATGATCTGGAGTTTTTTTTTTTTTTTTAGTATTTCAAACTCAAAGTTGTTATAATGTTTCTTTTATTTTCATTGTTAAATTGAAACGAGATTTTAGAGTACATTTTTATCATATATTTATTTTAATTTACGTTTTTCATGTTATAGTTAAGTTACAAGTTTTTGATATTTATCATAACTATTTATTTACACACAAAAGTTGTAATAAGTTCAAATTCGAACAAATGATTCCATTGAAAGAAAACTGTTAAAATCCTCAAGATGGCCTATACAAATTGGCCGAAAACGTTAGAATAAACAAAAATAACTCGGCAAATATAAATCAGGTGTGTGAGATTTATTATTTATGAAAATGTAATATGTGAATGTATGTGTACAATAGGTAAAGGACCTAAAGCATATTGAAAATATGTAAGTGTAACACTTTTAGCAATATGGAAGAACAGACACATATAAGTGTCACAAAACATACACACAGGTTCTTCAATCATTCCACTAGCCTACACGATAACATAAAGATTCCACAATTAGGGTTAGTATGCTTCCATTTCATATATTTAAGAAGAGAGGAATGAAAAGGAAACAATTGGAAAATGTGAAATTTGATCCCAGACCACCTGGCAGTTCAATTCCTGATTATACAAATTTTGTTGTTAGTTTGGCAATGAACATGCAGAGTGGTTATGCAATACCAATACTGCAATTAAGGCAAACAGCAAACATAAGGTCTTTAGAATCTAATCATGATTATTGTAAAAACACAATGTCTGAAATGTTTTTAAGTGCTTTACATATAACTGAAGCAAGTACAAAATACATAGAACATTTCGAAAAAGAGACCTGATCACAACAAAAAGTGCAATTTGGAAGAAGGAACATTTGTTGCATTTGACATCTTCAAACTTTGGAAAAGTTTGTAAATTAAAATCAGTAGACACTGAAATTGTGTGCCTTATTATTGTCAAGCAGGCCAATAAAAAGTAAGGCAATTTCTCATGGATTAAGATATGAAGAAGAAGAAATTGCAGCATATTCTTCTTTTGTAAATATGCCTGGAAAAAAACATGGCATGTTTCTTCATCCAAAATACCCATTCTTAGCTGCAAGCCCAGATGGGCTAGTGGATGATGAGAAAGTATTAGAAGTTAAATGGCCTTATTAAAGATTTAAACTTCCTGTAAATATGGAAAATGTACCATATTTGGAATGTACTTACAACAGAATTACTCTAAAACAGAATCACAATTATTTCTATCAAATTCAAAGACAGTTATCAATGACAAACAGACAAGTTGCTCACATGTTTACTTATACTAAAACTGACTTCAAAGTTTGTATCATTCTAAGAGATGATAAATTCATTGCAGACATGATTAAAAAATTACTTATGTTTTTCCATGAGCATTTCAAGCTGGCTCTTTTAAAAAAAACAGTTCTATAAACATTAAGTTTTTAAAATAATTGAGTTAATTGTTATTTTTATTTTACAATTTGAGTTTGATTATTTGAAATTTTTCTAAATNTTTATTTTCTTGACAAAAGTAATTTTCCAGTTAATATTTAAATTATCTGAATTTAAGTAATCTGTACAATATAAAATAGAATAATCTGGCAATATACTACACTATAAGAAAAAAGCTAGCTTCTCACAACATACAAAAGCCCTGATAAAAATATCTAACAGAAAATCTGCATAATATAATTTACTTATTGTAAACAATACTTTGAAGGATAAACAGAAAAACTGACAAGATATAGTTAATATATTGATAACATGCTTTTGCATATTCATCTTAAGCTCAAATATTTTTCTAAGAAATTAAATAATGTTTTTACATTTTATATAATTTTTATTAATTAGATAAAATTAGAAAGTTTAATATTATGAATCAGAGACAAATTTTTTATTACATATTTAAACATTCAAATTTCCATTTGAATCTTTTTTGAATGTTTAAATATGTAATAAAAAACATTTAAGATGAATATGCAAAACCTTGTTATATTAACCATATATCATCAGTT
The DNA here is from genome assembly GCF_000671375.1 of Centruroides sculpturatus. Taxonomy (NCBI): domain Eukaryota; kingdom Metazoa; phylum Arthropoda; class Arachnida; order Scorpiones; family Buthidae; genus Centruroides; species Centruroides sculpturatus. Next base: position 587,203 of record NW_019384695.1, on the reverse strand, counting down.
TTTTGTATTTATCCTTACTTCAAAGTTTCAGAATGAAGTGTATATACAGAGGTATAAACAAAAGTTGTAGGGTGTCAAGGGGCAATAAATTGGTGACCTCAGACGTGACCTTGACCTTTTTCCAAAATAATGAAATCCAATTAAGATATTTCATTGTCTCAAGATAAAAAATATACCCTGTGCATATATATACACACACACAAACTCACTTAATCTCAATTTTNCCCTTTAATGGTCGAGCCGTGTTGCCAGCTAAAACACCCAAAAATTTAACAAAAATAATATTAAAGTAGCCAAGACATAGCCAAATATTGTAGTGCCACATCACTAGCGGACATTTGAAATTTGCCAACTAGAACAGTCGGTTAACCGATGTGACGGTTAATTGGAGGTCGGATAATCGATGCTTTACTGTACTATATTACTTTGAATTGAAGTTCCACAATGAAGATCTTACTGTGTATGCTAGTATACATTTTTAATATTAGAATTTATAAGCAGACAAAAATTTAAAAATACTGTAAATGGAAAACTTAAATTAGGGCTAGTGTCTAAAATGGAAAAAAAAAATTATATACAGTATTAAGAGAGAGCTAGGCTAACAGTGAAACAAATTAAGAATCTCTGCTAACAATGCATAGTCTAAAATTGTATAACATAAAACATATACAGTAAATATAATTTCACTGTCAAGTTTGGTTACTGTCGGATGCATGTATTGCCTCAAAAATGAGTCATTCCTATAATACGTTCAGTATGTATTTTTTTACTAGATATTTTTCTATCTTGAGATAACAAACTGTTCTTCAGCTTTGCTATTCATCTCATAAAAGTGGGTATATTTACCACATCTTTAATAATTAGCAAGTCCTGAATGTTAAAACCTCTATCAGCCATTACAGTCTTTTGCCTCTGTTATTTTACACAGTGAAGATCTTTTTACAACTTGTCAATCATTTGCAGAACCACAATATGCTTCTGAAACAAAACTTGATAGATGACAGTAAACAATATGAAAAGTAGCAAACTTCAGTTTAAATTTTGTAAGCTTATAACTGTCCAAAATTGATATTTCAGCATTAAAAAAAAAAAACCAACATTAAGATTGGTTGTGTTTTGTGTGTTCAATATCAGTTGAAAAATGAATAAGTAAAATGAGCATTTTTAACATATTATGCTTTTATATTTTAGAAAAAACAAAAACGTGGTATAAACCTGTAAAAAGATATGTGCAGTGTATGACGAGGATGCCTTGAAAAAATGTGTGCCTGGAGTGACTTACAAGATTTTGTCCCAAAGATAGTTCTTTACAAGACCCAGCAATCACAAGAGATCAACAGCAACAAAGTGAAGGTGCTAATCAACACCAGTCCACACTATATAACAAGCAAAAGTGCAGGCATTCTCCAAATATTGAAATCAAATGTAAAAAACCATCTGCCTCAACTTGGCTATGTTAGCAAGCTCGATGTTTGGGTTCAGCTCAAATTGACTGAAACAAATATCTTAGAATGCATTCTCATCAGTGATTCACCAAAAAAAAAAATGTGAAAAAAAGAGATCTATTTCTGAACTGGATGAAAAATGGATCATGCACAACAATGCCAAGTGCAAACAATCATGGGATGTATGGAGTATCACCACAAACCACTTCAAAGGCAGGGCAACAAGATTTTGATCTCAATTTGGTGAAACTAGAAGAATATTGTGTTCTATGAGCTGCTTCATAAGAACAGAACAATCAATTCAGTGGTGTACTGTGGCCAACTGGACATATTGAATGCAACTATCTATGAGAAGCAGCCTACCAGAAGAGCATTATCTTCCATCAGGAAATACCAGATCTCATCGTTGCAAACATGGTAAAAATATTGGATGAGCTGGGAGGTCTCATCACATCTTCCTTATTCATCTGATATTGCCCCTCTGATTACCACATGTATTGTTCTCTTCAAAATTCTTTAAATGGACAGCACTTTTTTTCCAAGGAAGGCATCAAACAGCACTCTGAACACTTTTTTGCAAAGAAAGACAGGAAGTTCTTTGAGCAAGGAATTTTGAACATATATTGGCTATTTGTATCTTGAAAGCAAATAAATTTCCAGTAATTATCCCCTATTTAAATAATAATGACATTTCAGAGAACTTTAAGATATGTGACAAAATAATTGTCATTCTAATAATTATAAGCTTGTTGCTTTTTTCATTGCTATAAAGTAAATTTTGATAATTAAAATAATTACATACATTTAAAATGATAGCCCTAGTTTGGTTACAATGCTTTACTCCTTATGCACAATGGCATACTTTCCATCATTTTGCTAACAAAATCAGAAATACAGATAACATCATTGCAATTTTGATTTATTTGCTTCTTTTTCAAACTCTACAGAGTTTCAAACTATATTGCACACTATAATGTCTTTAATTAATATAAAATGTATTTTTTTTTAAATTACATTTTATATAAATTTTAAAAAAATATTAATTAAAGTAACATTCATTGGGCTGCAATTTTCAAACTGCAGACCTATACATTCCTACTATTGTCTATCTGTCCATCTATCCTTCATTTGTTAAACTCAAGAACAGACTCAGATAGATAAAAATCAAGACCAGATATGGAAAGCTTTAGAAGTTGAATACCCCCATTAACTATATACAAACTTCTGGTGGAGACTAGAAGTCATATAATTTTTGAAATTAAAAGTTGATTAAAAATTGCAGCTTGGCATTGTGACAATGGGCCGGTTGAATAAAAAGTAGTAAATACTTAAAAGTAATTAGTAAAAGTACTTACTGTAATAAAAGCTTTGAAGTAAAAGTACTTACTTTTTATGTGTGAATAAAAGTTTACTTTTACTTATTAGTAAATGCTTACATTTTTAAGTAAATACTGGCAACACTATGAAAATGGCATCACCATGTGAAGAAGAAAGCCAACTGATCTTTGCAAATGTTTTAAAAAAATATAGATTATTATTAAACAAGCCACAGGGTCCTGCTATTAAAAGAAAATAAATTGTCTTGCAACACATGATTGAAGAACTGAAGATAAATCATGCAATTGAGATAAGTAAGAAACAACTCACGAAGAAGCTGAACAAAATGACAACGACTTAAAAAAGAAGACTGATCTGAAGCAGACTGGGGATAATCAATTGTGCTAAAAGAATGGAAAAAGGTGATTTTTTGATTTGCTGGATGGAGAGATGAAACTAACTGTAAATTGTATTGTAGGTAAGTAAACAGTAAAGTTACAAATTTGTCCTGATTTAGCATAACAAATCATGAAGGTGTTTTGGCTGTGTTACTTTTGACTAGAAAATAATTAAATTTTGTTAATTACAGTGGTACCTCACGATACGAAATTAATCTGTTCCAGAACTGAGATCTATCATGAAAATGTCGTAAGGTGAATCATTTCTCCCCATACGATTACATGTAAAACCAAATAATTCGTTCCAACATGAAAAACACACTCAAATTAAAGCTAAGTAGTACATTAAAAAAAATAATAATAATAACTATAGTAAGGAAAACACTGAAAAATGCATTTTGTAGTTGTAAATGTATAAATAACCATAATAGAATAATAATTGATTAAAAAAAAAATGTAGGTTTATTTGCACTTTACCTTTGAGGATAGATGACAGTGGAGGTGTAAACTAGTGGTGGAAGAGAGGGAGAAGGAAAATGACACTAAAACTTAACTTACATAACATAATGTAACTTAAAAATAACTTAGAAAAGATTAAAAAAAATTCTGTTGTTTTATATATATTTTTTAAATTTTTATTCACTACTTTTTGCTTTCTTTCCTTCACTTCCACCAGCACTTTCACTAGATAGAGGTCGCTTGGTAGAATATCTATCCAAAGAAGTTTGGTTTTGCCTACTTTTTAAAATGTTTCTAAAATGACATAGGCAAATGTCATTACTCTGAGCAGCAATACGGCTAGTGTGAACCTTTTCAGGATGTTTCTTTTCAATAAAATCAGTCACTCTCTGATAATATCTCAAGATTTCCTTTATCGAGTGAGATCCTTCCATGATGAAGCAAACACACGAACTGAGACCGATGAACAGAAGTGAATAAAAAATGGCGCTGCGAACTAATGTAATGTTGTATGGTGAGTTTTTGTTCGTATCGTAGAGCAAAATTATGTTCGAATTTCATTTTCTTTTTGAAACCGTGTTCTGTTTTATATTTGTGGCATAGTAAACACTAGTATTGTGTTTTATTCCAAAGACACATGGCAAATTTTCCGTCAAATTCCTTTATTAGTTGAGTCGATACGGTACATTGTTTTGTACTCGTTTCAGGCTTTGCCCCTCTTCAGTCAACTAAAATACAATATATATATTTTAACTTATTACAGTAGAGAATTTACATAAAACAATGAGTACATAAACAATATATAGACGTACCTTTTGGTTACACTTTGTATAATTTAAAAACATGTAAAATCTGCTTTAATCTTTTGTAAATAAACTAGTATATATTACAAATTAAAAGGTTAAAATCTTCTNAAAAACAGACAGGTGTCAAACTCAATTCATGTATGTCTATTCACATTTCACAAATCTGACAATGGATAAAAGAGGAGATAGGAGACTAGCCTTTATTTTTCTTATGATAACAATTTTTTTTATTTGTAACAAGAGTTTGTACACACTGCATACTTCAGACAGCACAGAATAAGCATGATAACCATGCTTTCTATTTGAAGAGAAAACTAATGAATTGAGATGCTTCAAGCATAGATACCTGAATACCCAAGTTCTAGTTGCACTCAGTAGATTTACTTCAAGATCCACTTCCCTGAGATAATTCAAACTAAGCAAAGTTTTCCTTCTTCATTTCTGTTGAGATGTGAGGACTGTATGAGGAGAAGCAAGGAAAGAAGTCTCTTTCTCATCTAGAGGCTCAGACTCAACTCTCCTATAGAGACTTAGATGTGACAAACTGATTTTCCTCCTCTTCATTTGACTCAAATTTTCCAAAGATCATGGACACCTCCCAAAAACCCTTGTTGGTGGACAGTTGAATCTCCTCTTGTTTTGATTTGGATTCTCAAATCCAGTCCCGGTGTCACTGAATATTTATGGGGTTCATTCAGAAATAAATTACTCTTTCCAAATAAGTTCTTTGATTACATATGTTGTTTCAACATGATTATCAGAGTCCAATTACCAACATATACATATTTTTGTAGTTCATAGTCCCATCCAATGTAACACAACTCCCTTTTTATTATTTATTTAATTTATCTATAAATATCTATTTTTGAATGATTGTTGCATCATGTGGCATTGCATTAAAATATATGAGGGAGAATCAAAATTTGATGACTCTCAAACTCTTATTAAAATACGTTTATTGGAATGTAACCAATATTATAATGTGCATCGATCAATATTCTATTTTTCTACATTATTACTGAGTTTGTTAAATATTGATTCCAGCACTACACAAGTTTTTTGATACTATGCCTGAAGAAATCTGGATCCAGTCTCTTAATGATGTGCAATGTGAGAATGCTTTGTCTGATTGGAAATTTTGACCTTTCAGAATGTCTTTCAGCTTAGGAAAGAAATGAAAAATCACTGGGAGCAAGATGTGGACTGTAGAGTGGGTGCTATAGTCCCAAGTGAAGTTCTTTGAGAGTGCCTTAATGTTTTTGGCAACATATAGCCTTGTGTTGTCTTTGAGAAGAACAAACTATATTATATTAATAAAGATATTGTCAAAGTTCTGCAAAGTTTGACAGTATGTTGCATATTCACAGCATATCCAATTTTTCAATTTGTATCTCTCCATCTTTGCAAAAATCATGCTGAGACATGAAAGCCTACTTTTCACAGATATGGTTACAATTTACCTAAAAAAGTAAAAATGAAATTGATGATTCCATTTTATCAGAGGTATGATCAGAAGGGTGACTATATGAGACAATTTTGAGAAAAATATAGTGATATTTTGACAAAATTTTGGCACCAGTATGCATTTGCATTACAGCAATCAGAGAAAAAAATCAATGAACTTTTTTGATTTTCCTTTTATTATATTATTCACACTAGCAAATTATAAAGTTAATTTGAACTATCTTCAGGTATTATACATTGAAATAACACAAAACTAAATTAATAAACCAAATACTTTTGGTAACTTTATTGTTTCTTAAGTTAAGGTTTCAGAATATACATAGTGATTGATAAGTCACACCCTATCTTCAATTTATTGAATAATGTAAGATAATATACAGAGTGTCTCACCAAAAAAAAGGAACAATTTTAAACACAGGTTATTCAGTAACCATTACAAATCCAAATTTACATTTTATGTCAACATGAAGGTATATTTTCCTATACAAACTGTTTACTATTTAAAATTCAATTAAAATGCGATTTTTACGCCTACAAAGATTGAAATATATATACAGTACATTATTTATTAAAAATGTTACATATACTTTTTGGTATTTTCATATTCCTAAATCAAATTTGATTTTTTTCATACTCTATCGTATTCTTTGCCTTATAATGACCAGATTAAAATACAATATGGCCACTGGCATGTACTGGTACCTTCGAATAGCAAACAAACTTCTTGGTCCCAGCAGTGTCCACTATCCAGAGATTACACTGTGTATACAATCCCTTCTGATATGATATATGATTGTATGCAATAAGCAGTTCTCAATTTATTTTTATCACAGAACTCTTTTCACCTTAGTAAAATATGTTACCATATGAACCATGATAGTTTTTAATGTTTATAGATAAAACAGCAAATAGAAATACCAAAAGCAATTTATTGAAGAAAAAAAAAACACCAGATTAATTAACCCATTCCACCCATAACCCGAGATAACTCAGGCTGCGTGTGATGCTGTGCAGTCCATATCCTGAGTTATCTTGGGAATAGGCCTTAAGGGCCTCATAAAAAAGGGCCTTGACTTATAACTTTTCCAAAAATGTATGGATCAGCAAATATACATTGTTATCTATGATCTCTGCAAATTTTGTATTATTTTTGCCGAGAAAATATTTTATGACGATTTATTAGTTAGGTAATTGATTGTGCTATTGTTTTTTATGGGAGTTTTTTTATCAAATTAATTAAATTGTTCCAAACTTCTATTTGACCGTTTTGACTTTGGTAAAATTTTTTAGAACACTATTGGATGTTTTCTATGACATCAGCAGGTTTTTTGTTTTTTATTCAGTAGAATTTTTTTCCTATACCTTTTTTTCGGTCCCCCCATATTTTAATAGCATAAAAATCAAAACTATTGTGTTATATTTGAACAGATGCAGTAAGTTAGCTCCCCTCCTGCTTCAAACCAATATTCCTCTGAGGCGTACATGAGAACTACCTGGGAAAGCTGACACCAGCTGTTCTCAAGGTCAACCAGATTGTAAACAATGTAGACTGCACGTGTGAAATTTCACATCTTGTTAAATGAATGAATAGCAATCCTTGCAGCTATATTTTTCAAATAAAAACATTTATTTTAAATTATTTTTATTTTTTTATATACTTTTTTGTAAAAACACTTTTTAAAGGGGTTTTTATTTCACGGGAATTATTTCCCAGCAATTTTTTTGGATGTTAGATTCGCGTTAAGTGGAAATAATTATGTCATATAAAAAATAAATTTTTTGTGGATTTCTGAGTGGCATTCAAAGCAAATGGGTTAATCCACATTTTTTCATGTAATATAATACATAACAATCCATACAAGTCCAAATCTTTTTCTTATATACAGAAGATTCAGATTAAGATAAATGCAAAACTAATACAATGCAGATAAAAATTCAATTACATATTTATTTAAAAAATTATAAATAAAGCTTACCTTTTGTAAAAAATAATGCTGGAAATTTGAAAAATTATTTTGACGAATTATATTTGGACATGAATGAGACCCAAACATCTTTCGAAAAATTGTAATCATAGCAGGTGGTCCAGTCCATGTAGCTAACATTGAATTTGCTACCTATAATATAGAAAGAATAAATTTAAAGATTATAACTTTAAATTTATTTATTTTCTTGACAAAAGTAATTTTCCAGTTAATATTTAAATTATCTGAATTTAAGTAATCTGTACAATATAAAATAGAATAATCTGGCAATATACTACACTATAAGAAAAAAGCTAGCTTCTCACAACATACAAAAGCCCTGATAAAAATATCTAACAGAAAATCTGCATAATATAATTTACTTATTGTAAACAATACTTTGAAGGATAAACAGAAAAACTGACAAGATATAGTTAATATATTGATAACATGCTTTTGCATATTCATCTTAAGCTCAAATATTTTTCTAAGAAATTAAATAATGTTTTTACATTTTATATAATTTTTATTAATTAGATAAAATTAGAAAGTTTAATATTATGAATCAGAGACAAATTTTTTATTACATATTTAAACATTCAAATTTCCATTTGAATCTTTTTTGAATGTTTAAATATGTAATAAAAAACATTTAAGATGAATATGCAAAACCTTGTTATATTAACCATATATCATCAGTTTTTTGTATTTATCCTTACTTCAAAGTTTCAGAATGAAGTGTATATACAGAGGTATAAACAAAAGTTGTAGGGTGTTAAGGGGCAATAAATTGGTGACCTCAGACGTGACCTTGACCTTTTTCCAAAATAATGAAATCCAATTAAGATATTTCATTGTCTCAAGATAAAAAATATACCCTGTGCATATATATACACACACACAAACTCACTTAATCTCAATTTTTATATGTACTTCATTCTGATTTAGTATAAAAATTATTCAAAAGTATAATACAAACAATTTATATAAGACCATAATACCCACTAATAATTTAATAAAAATATTATGAGTTTTGAAATATGATTTTATAAACAAAAATTTACCTTTCTGAGACACAAAGCTGCTTCACATCGAACACGATAAAAACAGTGTTCATTTTCAATTGTATCTGTTAAGGCTAAACGAGAGGCAGGAGTAGGATATTTTTTAAGTGCTTCTATAGCCTGTAAAAACAAAAATCAAAATTTTATTTTAGAACTATGATTCTAAACATAAACAATATACATATAAACTAAGCCTGACATCTATATAAATAAAAATGTAAGGTTCAATTGTTCCTAATAACAAATCTCTGAAAGTTCTTCATCAATTGCTTTCAAATTTTCACACAATGTTCATTCAAATATGGGCATGTTTTTATATAATTGTGAGGGCCCGGATTTAAGATTCGAATATTTTTATTCATTAGAATGAAAGTTAGGGTTAACACAAAAAGGGAAAAACAACCGACAAATTTTCTCATAAAAATCGCTCATAAAAACTCCGTTCCCACGACAATACTTCCCTGTAGAAGATGAGTTAACTGTTGTGTCATAAGTTTGTCACTTTGCCCACCATTGGTCAACGAAGATCATCACCTGTGACGTACATGGAGTAATCTCGAAAATAGAGCCCCCATATAAAAGACAAGTGCGATGGTGACACAAGGGGGAAAAAGTTATTTTTTATACTGTGTGTGTGTGGATTACCTGCCTCTCGTCGCCACCGTCTTCAACAGACTTTGAACTTTGACTGATTTGAACTTTGGACTATATTCCAAACCCAGGAGAACAAGAAACTACATCCACGATTTAACTCGAGGTATTTATCCTACACGCGATGATATGTAAGCTCTCTCTCGCTATTCGAATATTCGAACCTCGTGGTTAGGGGCGCGACTACTTTATACTTTGCTGTTACTTTACGAACTATATGGATTGAACTTCCCAGAGGGATTTGTATTCAAATTATTAACCATGTAGAAATGTACAGAATAAACGGGTATTTTGTTAACGAACTTGGATTGGAGTACATTTCTTCCGACATTTTCCACTCCATACTGAACCCGAAGTCCTCGACGAGATCGCTCGTGATAATTTTCCATCCATCCGCGTATCTATCCGCGATAAATTGATAGATTGGTGTCAGAACCTGACAGGTGAAAGAATCTAACGATCCTTTCTCCTAACCCTTTTTTCCCATCCTTTAGACAAGCGAGACCGGACCTCAAGGTCTTGAGTCGAGTAAGTGGTAGGAGAGGGACATCCTCGTAAACATCCTACCCCCGATTAGTCTCACATAATATACATGTTGAAATTCCCCCCTCATGGAGAGGGATAGGATTAAGGCTTACCGTGAAGAACTTGGCTTCTCTTATACTATTTTAGATGCTGTTTTTTTGCGTTTTTTATTGAATTTTAATAGGGTATGACTGTTTATATGTTCTAAAAACAGTTTAAATCTTCAAGCACAACTGCTATTCGAATCTCAAAACTTTTAACCTGAAAAAGACTGGAAATAACGGTTGAAAATGTTTGTAATAGTATTTTTAAATATTTTACTGGTTATTTAAAGGTTGTTGGGAGTTTATTAGATACTGCCAGATCTTAAATCAGACTAATATGGCTAAATAATTATAAAATATTACATAATCTGGACTAAAGGTAAGCAATTAATCTGCTATTTTGTGTTAAATTTAACAATCAGAGGCTTTTTATTTCTAATTATAGTGATCTGGATGGTTGTATCTTCTAAATTATTTTTGTCTGAAAGCAAAGATTGGTCTGAGGTCTGGGTAATGTAATTTACAGCACATCTGCATAATAAGCAGGAGTTGCATATTTGAATCCTGCTCAGGATCAATCTTTTCTTCCGGAACATTGTATATTAATTTATTTATTTCTAATTATTATATTTAAATTTTTTCTCAATTTCAATAAAGATTGCTACATCTTATGCATGCAATTTATATGAAAAAATCAAACAAAAGAGTTTATTTTATTATTAAAGTAAGTACAAAGACACTAGAGAGTTTGCAGCTGAAGTTCAAACATTGAACTTGTACAACAAGCAGAAGTACATGTTTTATGTTTGAACTCCAAGTAAAACACATTGTACCACATGTTCATGTCACACACTGACTCGTGGGATATTGTTGAAAAATGGCAGAAATGTTTAATGACGAATGTTACCAGTGAAGGTAAATAAACAAATTAAACTATTTTAAAGTATTTATGGAATGTTTAATAAAACTAAATAATTATTTTTAATTAGCGTCGTGTCTCCTACCATACAATAGGATGATAGGACTACCTCATACTTTTGTTGATGGAAGTAATGGCTTATGTAAATCTGAAAGCAGCTTGGGAACTTATTTTTAGAAAATTTACAAACATATTACACTGTTGATGGTAGAAGATGCTGTGAAAGAACAACCCTAATCCTACAGAATTATGATAAGTTATTATGAACACAAATATATGTAAATTCTATAGGCACTTCGCATCACTTGCAAAAGAACTGAATAATTAAATTTCTGGATTAAAATCATCTGTTTCGTTACAATATTATCCATAAATGCTTAAGTAATCATTATTTTAATAAAATACATAATAATTTTAACCCCAAACACAAAAAAAATAAAAAAGTTTAAGCTGAACTTCTACCCACCACGCTAGACATAGCAAATGCCATTGTCAACCTTCTAGACTTGCCAGATTATGGCACTCGACGTCCAACATTCACATTTTTGTGATGAAAACGTCAGCCGCAACCTCTCTATTTTCATGGAGAATAAATCATTATTAGAGCAACCTGTTTTTTTTTTCTTTACTAGAGCACTTCCCACTTAATGAATTTTTTATATAATGAATATTTCTTTCTTAAACTCTTTCTTCCTGGTGGGCACTAAGGGGCCTTTTCAGCAAGCTCATTATGAGTTTGGCCAGGCCCACAATAGGACAGTCAGGTAACGAGGGCTTAGTGATTTTCAGGAGGCCTGACATATCTGAATGGACCATCCCAGAAAATTTCCTGAGGTTTTTCAACCCATCCAGATTTAATCCCAGGTCCCCAGAGTGGTAGGCTGCTACCTTGATGACTAGATATCTATCAAGTTCTTTCTTTCCTGGAGCAATTCATTATACAGAAGTTTGACTGCATATTTAAACTTTTTTCATATTAATTTATTACTCTGCATTACAAAATTTGTACACCATATAAATGTTCATACATAATCTCAAAAATTATATTGTTTTAACTTATAAAAATTAAGAAAAAATAGATGNTATAAAATGTATTTTTTTTTAAATTACATTTTATATAAATTTTAAAAAAATATTAATTAAAGTAACATTCATTGGGCTGCAATTTTCAAACTGCAGACCTATACATTCCTACTATTGTCTATCTGTCCATCTATCCTTCATTTGTTAAACTCAAGAACAGACTCAGATAGATAAAAATCAAGACCAGATATGGAAAGCTTTAGAAGTTGAATACCCCCATTAACTATATACAAACTTCTGGTGGAGACTAGAAGTCATATAATTTTTGAAATTAAAAGTTGATTAAAAATTGCAGCTTGGCATTGTGACAATGGGCCGGTTGAATAAAAAGTAGTAAATACTTAAAAGTAATTAGTAAAAGTACTTACTGTAATAAAAGCTTTGAAGTAAAAGTACTTACTTTTTATGTGTGAATAAAAGTTTACTTTTACTTATTAGTAAATGCTTACATTTTTAAGTAAATACTGGCAACACTATGAAAATGGCATCACCATGTGAAGAAGAAAGCCAACTGATCTTTGCAAATGTTTTAAAAAAATATAGATTATTATTAAACAAGCCACAGGGTCCTGCTATTAAAAGAAAATAAATTGTCTTGCAACACATGATTGAAGAACTGAAGATAAATCATGCAATTGAGATAAGTAAGAAACAACTCACGAAGAAGCTGAACAAAATGACAACGACTTAAAAAAGAAGACTGATCTGAAGCAGACTGGGGATAATCAATTGTGCTAAAAGAATGGAAAAAGGTGATTTTTTGATTTGCTGGATGGAGAGATGAAACTAACTGTAAATTGTATTGTAGGTAAGTAAACAGTAAAGTTACAAATTTGTCCTGATTTAGCATAACAAATCATGAAGGTGTTTTGGCTGTGTTACTTTTGACTAGAAAATAATTAAATTTTGTTAATTACAGTGGTACCTCACGATACGAAATTAATCTGTTCCAGAACTGAGATCTATCATGAAAATGTCGTAAGGTGAATCATTTCTCCCCATACGATTACATGTAAAACCAAATAATTCGTTCCAACATGAAAAACACACTCAAATTAAAGCTAAGTAGTACATTAAAAAAAATAATAATAACTATAGTAAGGAAAACACTGAAAAATGCATTTTGTAGTTGTAAATGTATAAATAACCATAATAGAATAATAATTGATTAAAAAAAAAATGTAGGTTTATTTGCACTTTACCTTTGAGGATAGATGACAGTGGAGGTGTAAACTAGTGGTGGAAGAGAGGGAGAAGGAAAATGACACTAAAACTTAACTTACATAACATAATGTAACTTAAAAATAACTTAGAAAAGATTAAAAAAAATTCTGTTGTTTTATATATATTTTTTAAATTTTTATTCACTACTTTTTGCTTTCTTTCCTTCACTTCCACCAGCACTTTCACTAGATAGAGGTCGCTTGGTAGAATATCTATCCAAAGAAGTTTGGTTTTGCCTACTTTTTAAAATGTTTCTAAAATGACATAGGCAAATGTCATTACTCTGAGCAGCAATACGGCTAGTGTGAACCTTTTCAGGATGTTTCTTTTCAATAAAATCAGTCACTCTCTGATAATATCTCAAGATTTCCTTTATCGAGTGAGATCCTTCCATGATGAAGCAAACACACGAACTGAGACCGATGAACAGAAGTGAATAAAAAATGGCGCTGCGAACTAATGTAATGTTGTATGGTGAGTTTTTGTTCGTATCGTAGAGCAAAATTATGTTCGAATTTCATTTTCTTTTTGAAACCGTGTTCTGTTTTATATTTGTGGCATAGTAAACACTAGTATTGTGTTTTATTCCAAAGACACATGGCAAATTTTCCGTCAAATTCCTTTATTAGTTGAGTCGATACGGTACATTGTTTTGTACTCGTTTCAGGCTTTGCCCCTCTTCAGTCAACTAAAATACAATATATATATTTTAACTTATTACAGTAGAGAATTTACATAAAACAATGAGTACATAAACAATATATAGACGTACCTTTTGGTTACACTTTGTATAATTTAAAAACATGTAAAATCTGCTTTAATCTTTTGTAAATAAACTAGTATATATTACAAATTAAAAGGTTAAAATCTTCTAAAATCTTGTCTTTTAGGCATATTTTGATACAACACAACTGTAAAAAATTTTTAATGTTTCTGCCCCCTTTTTACCTTCCACCCCCTTTTTATTTTTTCTTTTGCACTGGTATCTCAAGTGTTG
>NW_019384695.1:535351-570858 GCF_000671375.1 Centruroides sculpturatus | reverse complement strand
ATTTTCCACTCCATACTGAACCCGAAGTCCTCGACGAGATCGCTCGTGATAATTCCCCATCCATCCGCGTATCTATCCGCGATAAATTGATAGATTGGTGTCAGAACCTGACAGGTGAAAGAATCTAACGATCCTTTCTCCTAACCCTTTTTTCCCATCCTTTAGACAAGCGAGACCGGACCTCAAGGTCTTGAGTCGAGTAAGTGGTAGGAGAGGGACATCCTCGTAAACATCCTACCCCCGATTAGTCTCACATAATATACATGTTGAAATTCCCCCCTCATGGAGAGGGATAGGATTAAGGCTTACCGTGAAGAACTTGGCTTCTCTTATACTATTTTAGATGCTGTTTTTTTGCGTTTTTTATTGAATTTTAATAGGGTATGACTGTTTATATGTTCTAAAAACAGTTTAAATCTTCAAGCACAACTGCTATTCGAATCTCAAAACTTTTAACCTGAAAAAGACTGGAAATAACGGTTGAAAATGTTTGTAATAGTATTTTTAAATATTTTACTGGTTATTTAAAGGTTGTTGGGAGTTTATTAGATACTGCCAGATCTTAAATCAGACTAATATGGCTAAATAATTATAAAATATTACATAATCTGGACTAAAGGTAAGCAATTAATCTGCTATTTTGTGTTAAATTTAACAATCAGAGGCTTTTTATTTCTAATTATAGTGATCTGGATGGTTGTATCTTCTAAATTATTTTTGTCTGAAAGCAAAGATTGGTCTGAGTAATGTAATTTACAGCACATCTGCATAATAAGCAGGAGTTGCATATTTGAATCCTGCTCAGGATCAATCTTTTCTTCCGGAACATTGTATATTAATTTATTTATTTCTAATTATTATATTTAAATTTTTTCTCAATTTCAATAAAGATTGCTACATCTTATGCATGCAATTTATATGAAAAAATCAAACAAAAGAGTTTATTTTATTATTAAAGTAAGTACAAAGACACTAGAGAGTTTGCAGCTGAAGTTCAAACATTGAACTTGTACAACAAGCAGAAGTACATGTTTTATGTTTGAACTCCAAGTAAAACACATTGTACCACATGTTCATGTCACACACTGACTCGTGGGATATTGTTGAAAAATGGCAGAAATGTTTAATGACGAATGTTACCAGTGAAGGTAAATAAACAAATTAAACTATTTTAAAGTATTTATGGAATGTTTAATAACACTAAATAATTATTTTTAATTAGCGTCGTGTCTCCTACCATACAATAGGATGATAGGACTACCTCATACTTTTGTTGATGGAAGTAATGGCTTATGTAAATCTGAAAGCAGCTTGGGAACTTATTTTTAGAAAATTTACAAACATATTACACTGTTGATGGTAGAAGATGCTGTGAAAGAACAACCCTAATCCTACAGAATTATGATAAGTTATTATGAACACAAATATATGTAAATTCTATAGGCACTTCGCATCACTTGCAAAAGAACTGAATAATTAAATTTCTGGATTAAAATCATCTGTTTCTTTACAATATTATCCATAAATGCTTAAGTAATCATTATTTTAATAAAATACATAATAATTTTAACCCCAAACACAAAAAAAATAAAGAAGTTTAAGCTGAACTTCTACCCACCACGCTAGACGTAGCAAATGCCATTGTCAACCTTCTAGACTTGCCAGATTATGGCACTCGACGTCCAACATTCACATTTTTGTGATGAAAACGTCAGCCGCAACCTCTCTATTTTCATGGAGAATAAATCATTATTAGAGCAACCTGTTTTTTTTTTCTTTACTAGAGCACTTCCCACTTAATGAATTTTTTATATAATGAATATTTCTTTCTTAAACTCTTTCTTCCTGGTGGGCACTAAGGGGCCTTTTCAGCAAGCTCATTATGAGTTTGGCCAGGCCCACAATAGGACAGTCAGGTAACGAGGGCTTAGTGATTTTCAGGAGGCCTGACATATCTGAATGGACCATCCCAGAAAATTTCCTGAGGTTTTTCAACCCATCCAGATTTAATCCCAGGTCCCCAGAGTGGTAGGCTGCTACCTTGATGACTAGATATCTATCAAGTTCTTTCTTTCCTGGAGCAATTCATTATACAGAAGTTTGACTGCATATTTAAACTTTTTTCATATTAATTTATTACTCTGCATTACAAAATTTGTACACCATATAAATGTTCATACATAATCTCAAAAATTATATTGTTTTAACTTATAAAAATTAAGAAAAAATAGATGATCTTATTATCAAAAAAGACAACATAATGTTTCCTATAATCTTATGAAAATTACAAATAAATAATTTAATGATAATTTAAAATTATATTAAATTATCATTAAATTTTTTAAAAATAATAATTCTTTAAGTTACTAGATAGTACTTTTTAATATATGAAAAATAAAAAAAGTAACAAAAAATGCTGGATTTATTGAAATGATCCAACATAAATTAATAAGTAAAAGTTCTTTTCATGAAGCAATTACTTTAATAAAGATTTATTTTTAGTTTATTTCTCAACAATTTCAAACAAAGGAATTAAAAACTATTTACTTCAATTTGTGCAGTGACATCTCTTTCATATCTTAACTGGTACTGCCATTGATAATCTGGTTGTTCCATTACCACTTCTCTCATCAGATGCATTTCTGGATCTATTCTTATCCATAACACTGGTGAGTCTGCACTAATAAAAAATATAATCATACAAATATAGACAAATATATGTATTAAATTTGTTTTAATATTAGTTGTTCTAATAATTTTGATTTCTATATATGGATGTAATAAACATACAATATGTGAGCATTACCCAGACAGAAACAATGAGCAATAAAAGTTTGGTGACCATTGGTTTTGAAGGAGAAAAATGCGTGTGTTTGTGTCTTTATTAAAATATACAACTACAAGCAAAAAAATAATCTGAGTTTGCTTTTGGACTCCTAAATGAAGTGAAGTAGCATGCTAACTATGCTTTAGCATTTCTCTGATCTACACTTTGCTATGCAAAAGCCACTGATTGATTTGAAATACTTGGTTAAGTTTTCCAAACTGAAATTTCAATTGTTGGAGGACATTGTCAGTGTTCTAGAGCCCATAAAATTAAGCACAGAAGCATTATGCTACTGCAACACAATTCTTACTATAAATACAGTGCTGATGTTTTTGCTAATAATCCTTGAAAGTCAATCATTACAACTAAACAAGAATTTCCTGAATGCACAGATTAAATGAAATATAACAGAATAACAGAGTCCTATCTACTGCAATACTTGCATAATCAGAACTTCAAGATAAATAACTATTAATAATTAAATGTTAAGTAATTTGGCCTAGAGGCAGGAATTAAGTGCCATCTCTTGATAAATTTATTAATTAATTTAAAAGGTCAAAGCAGAACTCAAACCTGTAACCCCTGTATGACATATGGACATGTTACCAGTTATACTACCAAAATATCCATCCAAACTTCACTTCCAGAACTATTAATTTAGATATAACCATATTGGTTGCTCATGGAACCAATTGGAGACAATTCCAACAGCCTGTAACTCTCACTATGGCAGCCAGCTAACTAATTAGTAGCATTATTATAAATCAGTGTAATCCAGAAATCATGTGGCATTAAACTAAAAATAGGGTGATTGGATGTTTACATTTTAAGGAAATAAACTTATTTTCTAAGAAAAAACTAAAGTCTGATTTATTTTCTCCTTTTATATTGACAAATTAGTTTTATCAATAGCAGATTCTCACAAAAAAAGCAATTTAAACATTTTAAATTCAACTTATAATGAGTCTCATAAAATACTTACTCCATGGCACTAAGATCCATATCAACTTCTTCTCCTGTACAAAGAGGAATTTTCTTCTTTTTATTTCTATTAAAGTAAAATAAATGTTATCAGAATTATAAATTCATGCAAATAATCATTATTATGTATAAAAATAATTTTAAAAGCTTAATTCTTAAAATAAAAAAAACAATAATAATTTTTCTCCTCAGTTTTTTCCCAAAATCTATAACTTTCCTAAACACACTGGATATTATTAAAGAAATGCCTTATTACTTCAAATTTAAGTCATACTTTTTATCCAATTTTTAAAACATAAAATTAGGGTGTGGCTTAAATTCAAACAAATAATAACTTCTTATTTCTGCCAATCCCCACTCCCTAACAATTGGNCCAATTTCCTGTAATTATTCCCTATCTATATCATCATCATTTCAAAGAAGTTTCATGGTTAACACTTGAAAAGTGATATTTGTAATCCTAGTAAGCTATAAACTTGTTGCTCTCGTCATCACTACAAAGTTAATTTTGACAACTAAATGTTTTATACAATTAAAATGACAGTACTAACTTGAATGTACAATGTTTTGTTTTATTTGCTTCTTTCTTTAATCTCTAATTAATATAAAATGGATTTTTATATTATAAAGTAACATTCATACATGATTTAAATTATTATTGCATAACATTTGAGTCAAAAGTAGGATTTCAGTTTTGGAATGCAATGTGAGATTTTTCACATTTTGTCAACTGTTAAAATTAAGCTTTTATTATGTAAACATCCATGGAAAAACATTGTATTCAGAAACACATGCATTCTTCTTTATTTTTGACTGTTTCCACCCTGTGAGAAAAAAGCTTTTTCTGGATCAATCATAAGTTTGGCAAAGCCCACAATACAGCAGTCAAAATGATGAAAGACAGAGCTCTACATATCTAGGACATACCATCCATAGAAAAAAATTTATGGAATTGTTTTGAAGATTCAATCCTGAATCCTCAAAACAGCAAGCTGAGACCTTAATTATCTCAGCCATCTAGCCAGCAATATATACATTATATGAAGTTTTAAGTATTAAAAACTAAACTGTATGCTACTAGAAAAATGTCAACCAGGAAGATGTTCTGGGGATTATATCTATATTTTATGTTTAAAAGAAACATAAATCAATATGAAAAATAAGAAATCACGTTACATTAACTGTAACCATTAAACAGTTCCAGTGATTTGTAATAAAATTTCAAATCAACTTTATGATACAATACTCTTTACACTGAAATTTAAAATTATAATAAATTCAACACTTTTCTGTCTCAGATTTATAAATTTTAATTTTATAGTCCTGCTCTTCCCAAGATTTCAGACAAGAAAACTTGAAATTTTCCACAAATTCCTGGATCAAAAACCCTAGTTACAGTACAAGACAACAGTAAAATATAAGGGAATGTAGACACCCATGATTGCCATAAATAATTGGACTATAATTTGAAAATATTAATTATGAATTACAAATTTGGCACTAGAGGGAGGCATTAGGTGCCATCTCATATTAAATTTAATAATTATAATATTTAATTAATTAATTTAGAATAAACTGGAAGAAAAGAATTGGCCCGAAATAGGACTCAAACCCACAACTACTGCTTACTGTGCAGATGCGTTGCCAGTTACACTACCTGGACCTTCAATCCGATCTCCTCTTCCAGTATATATAAGCCTAATGTATAACCATCGATAGTTAATTAAGTTAAAATACAGTACCAACTGGGGACACACCTGTGCCCTCAGCCAGAAACATCCACTCAAGGCACTCATATTAACTGTTGATGGTTATACATTAGGCTTATATATACTGGAAGAGATCAGACCGAAGGGCCGGGTAGCGTAACTGGCAACGTATCCACACAGTAAGCAGGAGTTGCGGGTTTGAGTCCTACTTCGGGCCGATTCTTTTCTTCCAGTTTATTCTAAATTAATTAATTAAATATTATAATTATTAAATTTAATATGAAATGGCACCTAATGCCTCCCTCTAGGAACACATCAATCAGTAATTAAAATTATAATATCTGGAAAATAGTCAGATATTATACAGCAGTTGGTGTGACTTCATCTCAGATCAGTTGTGATGTTTCTTTTATAATATAACACGCCTCCAAAAAAACTCCAGATACCCAGCAACAAAATCCACGATTAAATGTAAACAAACGTTTTTGGGCTCCTTCTGAGCTCTGCTTCAGGTTTTCTGCTTTCCAATAATACAATAAAGTATTCTACAGAGAAAATTTGCCTAAACTCACCAACTAGTTCTATGGAGTTGACAACATTATACCTGTAGCCTTTGATGTCCATACTAAGGAGGCTATGTAGGGCTTTTTCTAACTTGCAGGTGGGAGACATAACTTTATCAAGAATCAGTCTTAGCTTGTGCATTTTCTTGTGTTTTTACAAATGCAAACAATTTAGGAACATCAGGGGAATTCTTTCTACCACTAGCCTGTTTACCAAGGTGAGAACATGAGAATCTTTTGACCCTAGATTGCAGGGAATAGAGATAGCTTCCATACTTTCACATTCAGTTTCATCGATGTATAGTTGCAGGATACTCTTGTACATTTTCCTCTTCATTAAAACAATCTATTTGTTCTTGTCAACCCTGAAAAGTATAACTTCATTACCTCTTATCCAGTCCTTGCTTTTAATTATGTTTCTCCAAAACATTGTATCATGTTTGCTTGGTTTAATATTCTTCATAGTGAAATGCATCTTCCGTCTGTAATATTCCTTCTGGAAATCCAGAAGACCTTTTATGAGCTTCTCCATATCCAGCATAGAACACTCTAAACAGGGTTTGGATGATGGCACATATGAAGACTTTTTTTAATACTACCAACAAAAACTCAAGGGGAGAGATATCATCCCAAGTTATTAATTGGGTCACAGAGTGTGTTTCTTTCTTAGGTTTTTGAAACCTCAGTATCCAATAGAATTTCTTCTGGTATTTAATGAAGTCTTTCCTGTAAGTTACAGTGGTGTTTAGGCTTCTACTGCCTTGGCCACTTATGCCAGCAACCTAAACTGAGATACCTTTTAATAGTACCCAAATTCTACATTGCACACATAATAGAACTCAATTTAGATTTTTGAAACTATTAGAAATATATAAAGCCACTACAAAAAATACAGCCATTAATTTTCAAGGATGCAGATTTGTTTCCATTAGCTTGGAAGAACTGTTTCATTATTTCATAATCACATGGTCTATGAGATTACCAAGGTTCCCACTCCATCAATCAATGAGCCTGTGTATTTTGAATCAAAACATTACATCTTGTGCAGTTTGAAATTAAAATGTTAAGAGCATGAAAATGGAGGAAACCATTCACTAAAATAAATTTTTTACCATTTCTGATGGATTTTAGTTTTTTTATGTAGTTTCTTTAAAATTAACCAGTTTTTACTAGTGATTATTTTGTTTACTTAACAAATTTATTAGTTGATTAATTTTGTTTTTGAAACAATCACTTATAAAATATTTTTTTACATAAAATTAACATAATTAAACTATATTTGTACTTTTAATGACATTTTTAAATTTATAATTACAAAACTCTAAGAAATTTCTGATAAGTAATACTAGACTACAAATTCCAGAAACTGACAAAATTTTGCATTTATGATTTTATGTATATTACATTGTATTTCTGCAATAAAAACAATTTTATTATGAGAAATTATTTATTGTGACATTGTCACAATGCCAGGCTGCAATTTTTAATCATAACTTTAATTTTTTTATTTAAAATATATGCTCTCCACNATTTATTACGAAAAATTATTTATTGTGACATTGTCACAATGCCAGGCTGCAATTTTTAATCATAACTTTAATTTTTTTATTTAAAATATATGCTCTCCACTTCAAATTAGTACTGTAGTGTCTTGCTCCTGTACAGTACATCATACTTTTCCATTAGCAATGAAGTCATGCCAATCATCTATTAACTGCTTTCAGGGAAAAGTTTTGAATTGAAATAACATGACTTCAGGTTTGCATCAGAAGTTCATATATAGTTAATTCGAGCCTCCTGCCCCTAAGCTTTCCATATCTGGTCTTGAATTTCACTTATCTAACACCAATCTCAAGATTAAGGAAAGTCAGACAAGTAGAAGGATGACAGCGGAAATTTATAAGTCTACAATTTTTTCAAATTGCAGCCCAATAAATAATCAGGTTAATGAAGATGCTATACTATCCACTGTGGTAACTTAGCTGGACTAATTACTATACCTATAACAATGAGATTCTAGAAGAATGCTAATGTTTTCAATGGTTAATGTTACCTGGTTAATGGTCATCCTCAGACTCAAACAAGTCAAACTCCAATTTTGACAACTTAGGATGACCCATTAATTGGGTTAAAACATTAACATTCTTCTCAAACCCCACTGTTAAAGGTGCAGTATTTAGTTCAGATTATTTTTAAAAGAATATTTATACTTACTTAATTGAACTTTTTTATAATGATTCTTAAGTATTACTCTATCATTAATTAAAGATAAATAATATTCAAATTTACTAACCACGTATCTTCTAATTCCTTTGGACTGAAGATCCTGTTGTTTAATTTCTAATTCAACAGTATTTCGCTTTCTGTTAAAAATGAAAGTGCCATGGAATTTTGCATGACCACCTTGTCTTCTAATATAAAAAGTTAAGTGAAATCTAATAGTTAATGAGCAATTATTTATTGTGACATCATCACAATGTTGGACTGCAATTTTTAACCATCTTTTAATTTAAAAAAATCATGTGACTTCTGGTCAAGACTGAAAGTTCATACATAGTTAATTGGAATCTCCAGTCCTTAAACTTTCCATATTTGGTCCTGGTTTTCATCTACTTAACTCTGTTCTTGAGATAAGGTAAAAATTTTGAATTGAAACCATGCGACTTCCAGTTCAGACCAAAAATTCATGTATAGTTCAAGTATTCATGTATAATCAAGGCCTTTGGCTCATAAGTTTTCCAAAGCTAGTCTAGATGTCCTTGAGATTAAGGAAAGACAGTGGGACTTTATAGATCTGCAATTTGAAAACTGCAGCCCAATAATTAATTTCTACTAATAACTGTATTTTATATAAAGGATACACCCATTGCTCAAGAAAAGTCTTGATATCTTTTCCAGTAACAGTAAAAATAGCTTTCTGAAACTATAATAAAAATATATATAATTTCATAAAAAGTTTAATTCCAAAAACATGTAACATGTTAAACCAAACATTACTAGTAACTTTCTGTTGAGCAGCTGAACTTGCTAAAGACAACAGCTTATTAAAAACCTAAAAAAAAGAGTAAATTCCTGTAATTAGTATTACTTAAAAAGTAAATTATCATCTTACAATTATTCTAACCTGTAATAATAATTCTCTCCCAAGCCTGTCTTCTAACATCCGAATAACCAAATGAGATTTTTTCCATAGTATCTGATTATATTTAGGTGAAGTTGTATGTAAATGTTTAGTTGGAAAATAGAAACTCCCTTCTTTTCCAGAATTTGAAACAGATCCAGAAGGCATAGCACTACAGTCTAATATTATACCATCATGTTTTTGTTCATATGCTATTACATCTTGTAGATCCTAAAAGAAAATTATTAAATTATAATTATGGATTTATGCATACTTATCATTTAATACTTTAAAGATTTAAAATTTCTATAATATTCTAGATAACAAATACTTAAAATACTCTTAGAAATATTTTAGTTACTACAAAGAACATTAAATATTGCAGCCCAACATATTCTACATATAACAATGTAAAATTATGTCAATAAAATACTACCTTAAAAATACAGTGTGTGATCAGTTAACAAACACTTTCATAAAAGATTTTTATGTTCGAACAACAAACACCTCACTGAACAAACAAGAAGAAGCGACATAAAATAATGAATACCGATTGGTCTTCCCTTGTCTTCAATCAACAATTCAAAACTTTTCGGAGTGCAGGAAATGTCAGCATCAACGCTCAACCCAGTAAATACTGGTCGGATAGTATTTCTCCAAACTTCGAAACTCTCCCTTGTAATTCCAGCCTTTTATTTTTCTGACAGAAACAATTTTTTTATAGTATTTGCGAGACTGTCAGGTAGGTACTCGTTAAGTTTTGTGTCAGTTTTTATTTTTGAAAGGTGAGAGTATAATAATAACAAAGGTAGAGAGTGGGCAGAAGATGTCTGATGTTGCTGGGCAGTATACGTCTACAGTAAGCAGAGGTTAAATCTTATCTAAGAAAGATACAGTATAATCAAGAAGATTCATGCAGCTGAAAGAGTAATTAAAATTACATCTAAGAAATAAAGAACATTGAAAATTTCATAATGGAACCTGAAACAGATCTGACGACAGAAGAACGCCAAGAACTCTTGAATGAGGAACGCCAAGAACTCTTAAATGAAGAACGCCAAGAACTCTTGAATGAAGAACACCAAGAAACTCGGCAAGATATGTTTTCTTCTGAAAAAGAGGATTAATGCCGATATCTGCTATTAAAGATCTTATGAAGAAGTCAGAACAATGATCTTAGAATGACATCTAAACCAGGTTGAGGTTAATAGGCTGGGGATTTCTACAATTACAATGCTATTAATTACTTCTGAAAAATTCTGAAGAAGAGAGAAAAGCAATTGACATTAGACAGATTCTTTAACACTCACAAATGGAAAAAACATGACTAATAAAAATGCAAGACTGTGCATATATATATTTTTATTATTACATATAAATTAATATAGTAAGAAAGTATATATATTTTATTTTTGGGGGTCTCCAGAACAAATTAATCAAATTCCCGTAAAAATCTACAGTAAATTGAGCAATTTGAATAGCGAACAAAGTCTAGAACAGATTATGTTCGTTAACCAATCATCCACTGTAATTTAAATTCAGTAATATAATGTTAAAAAATGAACACAATATAGAAAGCTTTATATTTGTATAGCTCTAAATCAAGGCTGCCCAAACCCAGGCCCACAGGCCACAAAGTGGCCTGCCAACGCATTTGAATTTGTCTGCCCACAGTAGCAGTCGGCTGTCACCAAGCGCAATGTTACCAATAATGCCAAACGCCACATGATTGGTCAAATGCAGAATAAACTCTGACTCGAGTCAGAGTTTATTCTGTGCCACACTGCTGTTAATACCTAACCTATGTGTTTATTACACTTGTTCTTTTAGTTTTGTGTCAACTTTTGTGTATTAAAATTAAATTGTTGCCACCAAATATTGAAAAATTATTAGCTAATAAACCTCTTCATAGGTCTCATTGATGTATTTTTTATTAGGTATTATTAAAACATGTGCAACTTAAAGCTTTGTTTGATTCAAATACCTATCCATTTATAGAAGAATCATGAGTGTAAGCAAGTATGATTCAAAGGATACACCCATTGCTCAAGAAAAGTCTTGATATCTTTTCCAGTAACAGTAAAAATAGCTTTCTGAAACTATAATAAAAATATATATAATTTCATAAAAAGTTTAATTCCAAAAACATGTTTATTANCACCAAATATTGAAAAATTATTAGCTAATAAACCTCTTCATAGGTCTCATTGATGTATTTTTTATTAGGTATTATTAAAACATGTGCAACTTAAAGCTTTGTTTGATTCAAATACCTATCCATTTATAGAAGAATCATGAGTGTAAGCAAGTATGATTCACTAGGTGGTCCACCGACTGACATGTAATTGAAATTATAGCCCACCTCCAAAATGAATTGGGCAGCCTTGCTCTAAATACATCTTTTATTTTTCTATCAGTTTTATAGAGAAAAAATAATAAAGGATTTAAAAACATTTCAGGAAACATAATTTACAATTTTTAAAATTCATTTTAAAGAGCTAACCAGTCATACCTTATGTATCCAATAACGATATTCATTATTACCAAATGCTTTTTTATAATACTGTCCTGCTAAATAAGATGATATTCCTTTTGGAAGCCATACATCTGACCTAATAAAAATTTTCACAAAAAATATTTTTAATATCATATTTTATAGAATTATATATGATGATAAATAAATTTATATTTACCATGAATACATGCTGATAAAACAACCAAAAAACTGTTCAGCTACAGAATGAGACATAATTTTACGAGACAAATACGTCTGATCAATGATGTGTCGCGAATGAAGCAAGTTTGTGCTACAAAATTAATATTTAATTTTCAACAAATAAATATATTAATTATATATATTTTTCTTACAATAAAAGAAACAAATATCAATTCATTTTTATAAATTGTATTTATTTAATGTTTACATCTGTTTCTAGATGTAAAAAAATCATTATGTTAAATCCACTTCATCTAGTAATAATAATAGTTCTTATACTAGTAATATGTCATTAGTTGACCATTCAACTAACAACAATCATTTACACTCTGTTCATTACTCTATTTTTTCCAGAAGAATTATTTTATAACAACAACAAAATAACTATTTGAGAAATAGTTCAAATATTAAGTATTTAGATTTACAAGACTATGTCTTGTTTATAAAATCGTACTGCCGGCTGGGTTACCAGCTTAGAGGTATGAAGGAGTAAATGTCAGAAGTTAAAATTTGGCACATAGTATTAAGTGCCCAAATCATGCACGCATAAAAAAAACCAGACTTGTAGGTACTCAGGGGACCGAGCACAGAGTCAAAATAAAATACAAATGGCGACACTCTCTACAAACAGAGAGTAGTGCAAGATTTATGCATGCATTGCTCGTTGGGAAGTTGAAAATATGAATGTTGTGAAATCGAATTTTGACAAACGAATCTTTGAAAAAACCCATTTACCTGTCCCATGTTATTCCCCACATATCTCTGGTCGCCACATGCTGACCTTGATCGGTTGACTGGAGATATCTCATTTCATCATTGGAACGTTTTTTAAACTAGATGGCACGTTGTTATAATTTTATATTAAAATTAACTTCTGAAATATAATTTTTTTTTTCTTTTTACATTTACAGTAGAGCCTCGATTATCCGACTCAATTGGGGACTGGGGTTGGTCGGATAATTGAAAAGTCGGATAACCGAAAAGTATGAAAAAATCCATTATTAGTGTAGTATATTATTATATCCCATGNGGTTTTCTAACAGACTGAATTGTCCTTCTCAACAATGTCACTTTTTTAGAATATATATTTAATAATTTAAAGATAAAAATGTTAATAAAGTACTATCCAGAACCTGTTAAAAATTCAGTTTGATCAGAATATGATTGCCAATTAGTTCAGCTGTCATTGTTATTAGAATTTTAAATTGCATTCATAATAAATAAAATCTCTAAACACTTTCATAAATGCTATTCATCTTTCTTAACTACAAAATTCACTTGTAAAAGAAATAAAGATTTTTGACATTATTTCAAAATTTGCATAACATATTTATTTAGATGTTTTATTTTAAATCAATTTTTATATATTTTTCAAATATCTCACTGAATACAATATTCTTAACATAAAACTTATTTCCATCTACTTTTGTAAAGTGTAATACTAATGTGAAATAGTTCTGTCCAGAATGTAATCTTTTAATACATTCTGGACAGAACTATTTCACAAAGTATGTTACACACATTGTCATGTATGTGCAATGATAGCCTGTTTGATCAATTCCTTTCTATTAGATAAGTATGATTTTATTATTTTTAGTATTGATGCACGATTGATTTTTGTATTAGTATTTTTGGAACAAATTACTATTTTACTTTAAATGAGAAAAATACAATAATCAAACAAATGAAAACAAAAATCTCATCACCACAGCAAACACTTAAAATGGTAAAATTGAATACAATAAAATAAAATTACCCAACAGCTAATCCAATATTTGGAGCACAAGTTGGAACAGAAAGATAATAATGATACGTCTTTTTCCTCATATCTGATGTAAAAACAGTTTCTACAAGATCTCCACATGAAACAGCCACCATTGAAGAATCAACAGTGAACTCCATTTTCCATGTACATGGCTCTGAATATGAATCCACACAAGGAAACCACAATCTGTAATATTCAATAATTTAAATGAATACATAATTTTGGATACTGCCTAATAAATGTGAATAAAATAATTAAATATTTATACAATTTTAAAAATAATTTAATAACATAATATCAAATACTTTAATGAATAAAATTTTTATGTGTAAGTAAAAGTGTTAACATTGTCAAAGAAGTTAAAAAATACATTCTGTTTAGATAATAATATGGATGAGCTGATATGAAAATTTCTCCCAATTCCAATACCACCAAAAACTCAATTCTGATTCTTTTGAGTACAGTACTTTCTAAAGTTTATTTTAGTTAAGAAAAATTAAACAATTTACATTATGAGCATGATACATTCATTAATTAATAAATATCAAGCTGGAGAATGGAAAATGATTGGAATATCCAGCATAAATCTTTTGAAAGAAATATGAAAAATCTCCATTTATAAGTGGATACACATGCTTTTATTGTGTACTACAAAATAAGATTACAAAAATTTGTAATCTTATTTTCGATAAAGTTAATATTGAAACACTTCCCTCAAAGAAATTACAACTAATTAATTCACTTTTACTCAAAGAACTATCCCATTGTGTCATGTTAAGTCACCATCTTTGGAAACTGCTTTGTTGGCCAACACAATAACCATGGGGAGGAGAAGATAAATGAAAAGTTGTGAGAAGCATGGAAAAAAACTTTTTCCATGCTTCTCACAACAGGCATGTCATGTAAATAATTTAGCTCCATCGTATTTAATACTAAATGAGATTCAGCAAATGAGCCAAACAAATATCATCNAACGCAAAGTAGGTTAATGATATACTAATATACTAATTACATTTAATTAATTAATAGTGATATACTAATATACTATACTAATAATGTATTTTTTTCATTATTTTCGGTTATCCGACCAACCCGAGTCCCCAATTGAGTCAGATAATCGATGCTCTACTGTATATACATATTGATATATTGTTTGTGCAAAATAAAAAAATAATTTCAGACACTACAATAGCCACCATTATTTTCTGATTTGTAGTTTGGAATACTACAAATCAGATTTAATGATATTGAGTCACCCAACCTTGCTATGTCTCAACAAGAAACATTTAAATCTTAAACATTTGTTTACTATGACTTGTGGTGTTGAGATTCACCAAGCATTTCAATGTTAAATACAAAAAGTTCAAGCCAAAATTTTGTGCTTTTTGTAGTAGTAAAAAGTGAAGTATATGATAATCTGGTCTGAGATAAATGCCTTAAAGACTCTCTGGAACTCACTTCAAAAGCATGTTTGAATATCACAGTCTTTCCTCATATAATTTTTCATTTATAATAATTCTTTTTCTGTTACATAGATAGATCCCATGGCTCATCACTTGTTTAAGAATTTACAAACTTTTGTAAGCACAGACAATTTAGGACACTTTTAAATAATTTTTTTCCATAACTTTCTATTATTAAAATTCTGTTTTGCAATAACTGGAAATGTAAGGCATTTCCAGTTATTGCAAATTTTAATTTAAAAAACAATAAAAATTTATACTACACTTGGAAATTGATGATGTGTGACAAGTCAATCAAATGACACTGGCATCATCAAACTTCAAGCTCTCTTCTCATTTGATCACCCATACATATAATTTAAATTTTAAAATAAAACTTACTTAAGAATGGTTAAGGTAGCATATGGTTTTGCATCAACATATGCCTCATCAACAAAAACTTGTTTATAACAAGAGTAAGGATAACGACTTGATAATAATTCTTCATAGAATTCAAATGCCTAAAAAAAATATATGTAGATTAGTCTTCAATTTTTTTATTGATTATTTATTTAGTAAAATATTTTAACTTAATTTAAAATCTTTATTTATACACACTATATAACAAACTGTGAGATGCTACACAAAAGTTTACAAAGTATGTCTATAAAAACCAGTTATTCATTGTAAACACTATTGTTGATCATCACATTCAAAGTAGTCCCCATAGGAAAGTAAACATCTATCACAATATGCCTCCCACAAATAGAATGCCTTGCAAAGTCACCATTTGTGATTCAATACTGCCTGTGATTTTTCTTAGAACTTGTTTACTGCTACAAATTTTTCCTTTTAGCTTGAATTTAAGCTTGAGAAATAGAAGTTGTAGGGAGCCAAATCTGGGTTATGAACAAGTGTCATGTTGTTGATCATCAAGAAGTGTAGTATGGTCAAGATGTTTGGGCTGGAACATTGTTGTTACAGAGAAGCCAGTTTTTCTCTCATCATGTCATGGGACATTTTCTCCATATACCTTTAATTAATTGCATCAGGACATCACAATAAAATGTTATATTCACAGACTTGATAATATGGGACAAATTCATTATGGGCAATTTCATCCATGCCAAAGAAACATTGTCAGGTGAAAAGCAATATCAAGTCAATGTTGCTTTTTGGAGTTTGGAGAACTGGAAGACTTTCACTGAAATGATTGCTGTTTAGTTTCAGAATATCAGTAAATCCAACTCTCATCACCAGTAATGATCATCTATAGAAACTGAGTCATTTGTGACCTAGTCTAAGCTCCCAACAGATTTTATGTGATGCTGCCTCTATACCTCTAACAGCACAAACTTAGTAATGTTCTTCTTCATGTTCAGTTCCAAAAACAGAATGCCCTAACATGTGCTAAAAGTCAATGCAGCATCTCACAGATTTCATGAATTGTTCTACAGTGTCACTATCACTGCATGAACTTTGATGATGCTTTCTGTGTCATGCTTGTAGAGGGATGGCTAGAACAATCATCACTGTCAATTGACATGCAGCCACAGCCACTTTTGAACTGATTAACCAGTTGCAAGTAGGTATGAGTCCCAATGCATTTTCACAAAATGTTGTTTGAAGAATTTTATGTGTTTCTATAGCATTTTCACCAGCTTGTAACAAAATTTGATGTGGAAACATTGTTCATTCACACCATCCATTTTCATGTATTGCATAGACCTGTGTTTTTCAAACTGTGGTATGCCGACAAATTTCAAGTGGTATGCAAAGCTTTCACTTGATCTGGAAAAGTCATAACTTGCTATAAATGTGAATTGCCTCTCTCATTAATTTTTTCATGGGAAAATGGTAAAAGTTGGAGTTGGCAGTGTCAGTGCAAGTGCGAGGCATCCTAGTAGGGTGCATCAATCTTGCAGTGACATTGCCACTCATATCAACATGATATGATCGTCTAATAAGAAGCAGAAACCAAGGTCAGGCATGTAACACTTTCTCAGTCAGTTGAGATTCCCATAGCCTCCATTTCTAGGTTTGACTACTTTGTGCCAAACTGAGCTACTATTTTTCTATTTGGTGAATAAAAATATTGTTTGTCTCTTTGGTGAATTTTTGGGATATCAAATTTTTTGTTATATTTTCAGCTATTTTTACTGTTAACTAATAAAATGAAAATTTTACAATTATTTTTAATATATATTAATAGATTGTGATCAATATATAAACTGGAAAATTCTTCATTGGACACTTGCTTACTAAGTTATCATAAAAAAGTATATTTTAGCAGTTTTATTCAGGTGAGAGAACCAGGTTGGAATAGGATGTGCCCTTCTGCATTTAAAATTCAGGACCTAGTAGACACTGAGTGAACCACTCATGCTGAGTAAACTACTCATGCTAAAAACTGCTTTATAGACAAATAAACAAATTTGTTATGTCCTTCTAATCTGAAATTTATCAGAAGTTAAGAATCACTCAGAAGACAATTTTATCTCACAAAATTGTCAAGACGAAATATCTTGACAAGACTTTTTTAACTTTGAGATGAAGTATATCTTTTCCTCAAAGATAAGACATCTCTTGCAGGAAAGTTTGAAACATATTTTGAGTTTCCTGCCTTTCATACCTTGCAAACTTATTTGGGAAACTAAATGAGCTGAATCTGTCTCTGCAAGAATATGGGCACATTTTTACAAAAAAATAAAAAATTTCAGCATTTTACATGAAATTGTTTTTCTGGAAGAATCATGTTACATATGGAAATCTAGATACATTTCATGAAACTTCTTGAACTGAACTCAATCACTGTCACTCATAGACAGGAAATATAAATTGTTATCACGGAACATTTGCAAAGGCTGTACTCGAGTTTTTTCATATTTCCTGTTCTTATGTAAGGAAAGTGGCAATGAGTGTTGCTGAGTAATGTTGCCATTTGTGACAAACAATATAGTGCAATCCAAGCTTTCTGTCCAGCAGCAAGAAATGCTGATAGACATGAAATCAGATCATCATATATATGAACTTTTCCAGGAAAAATCACTAACACAATTCTGGAATGAAGCTAAAAAAAATGTATCCTGCAGTTTCAAACAAAGCAATTACAGTTCTTCCATTTGGATCATCATACTTGTGTGAGAATGCATTTTCCATCATGGCTAATATCAAGACTAAACCCAGGAACTGCCTTCATCTTGAACCAAATTTGATTGTGCCTGTGAGCACCCTTTCACCAAGGATAAAGATCTTAATGTCAAATAAACAGGCACAGGTTTTCCATTGAAATTGCCCAGCTGTGAAGTTACGTTTCAGCTGAAATGTCTTATTTGCATCTTATGTGCACACTGCTTGCATGTTTGCTGAAATGTTAGGGTCACTGTTGTTATTGTTTTATTGGACAGATGGGTGTCATGCAGTTAATGGTATGCCAGGCTGGGTGTCTTCAACAACTGGTACTTAAAAAAAGTTTGAAAACCCTAGCATAAACTGTTTAACATGAGATCACAAAAATGTCCACAGATACAAAATGACTATGCTGAATGTGCTGAAACAAAGCAGACAACTTGACAATGAGTGCATGTACAGTAATACCCCGAACTTACACGATAAGTGGGACCTAGCGATGACCGCGTAAGTCGAATTCGTGTAAGTCGGGGTATAATTTCACAATTTGTGTAAAATCCAAGTGGGATGTATGTAAGCTAATAAATGTTCTCGTTGATCTTATCTCGTCTTTTGATTCGTTCACGGTTACAAGAAATCACCACATAGAGTCTCTCGAGTCTCCGTAGATATAACAAACACAGAAATAAATAACACAAAATAAATTGTAGTTATGTGTCGATTCCGCACGACATGTCCGAACATGTAAGCTGAACAATAGTGTGGGAGGAGTGAGTAATCAAGAGTTGCGTTGCGCTCAAACAAAAGATGAATCGACGAGATTTGAAAATCGCGTAACTCCGGGTTCGCGTAAGTCGAGGTATTACTGTATCTTCACCTATCATACTATAGTAGTATCAAACTACAACTGCTGTGTGAGAAATTTCAATAATTGAAAAATTTTTGAGTAATATTATATTCATTCTGTCATAAATGAAGATTTCAAACATTTTATAAAAAAATTATTACATGTTTGTGAAAATTTTCAAAGTCAATATTTCATATGAAATTTGAGATTTATTGTATTTTTGTACGTATATACAGATACCTGCAGAAACATTTTCATCTAAGAGCTTTCTCAAAACACTAGAATTACAATATATTAATCAATCTGAAAGTAAACAAATGCTAATTGTAGTGTGATAAATTCTGTTAAACAGTTGGCTTGGTTAGCGGACTTAAACCCACAACTCATGCTTGCCATGCATATGTTTCCATTTACTGTCTGCATCCCATTGATATTCTAAAGCTATTACTTACTTAACTAATTTAGATATAACCATACTGGTCACTTACAGAAGTGACTGGTAATGATTTGGTATTCATAGCCCTCTATGGCTTCCAGCTAACTTATGCTTTTACCAGCATGATGTGTGTACATATATATATTATTATTATAAAACTATACATCCATCTGATTCAGTTACAGGTAGCCCTCGGTTTATGCCGGCTCAACTTAATCCGATTCACAATAACGCCACTGCGCAATTCGCCGTTTTGCGATATAATTATTCCCTATGCCAGACTGATTTTCGTTTCAGTGTTGATGTATTTACTGAGCCGCAACATTGTACATTCGCTAAAACAAAGATTTTTATTGAATATATTTATTTTTTCTGTTTAATATTATTGGGTATGTATACATTTGCATTAAATTAATATTAAAATACTACAAATTAAAGACAAAGTTGCTCTAAAAATATACTTTAGACGATCACCATTTTTACATAGTGTTTTACAACAAATTATAGACAGCTGGACCTTCCTTTTTAGGCTACACAACTGCCTACATTTAAAAAAGTTCCTTAAAAAACACAAAAACCAATAAAGATTAAAAAATTCTTCTTTAAAATTGGAATGGTAAATCTTGCGACGTCTTGTTAGTTCATCCTTGTCCAGTTGGGTTTCTGGCTCCTTTTATCTACCGAGGATTAGCGCTGACAAATGTAGATTACACCAAGATATCCCTCTGGTGACGAATGTTAACAATATATTTGAATTTCCGTTGTATGAATAAATTATTTTTTCACAAATTAAAGACAAAGTTGCTCTAAAAATATATTTTAGACGATCACCATTTTTACATAGTGTTCTAGAACAAATTATAGACAGCTGAACCTTCCTTTTTAGGCTACACTATGTAAAAATGGTGATTGTCTAAAATATATTTTTAGAGTGACTTTGTCTTTAATTTGTGAAAAAATAATTTATTCATCCGATGAAAATTCAAATTAAAATATTAAATGTTTAGGTTCCCACGAGTCAAGTCATTAAACTTAATAGTCCAATAAATGTCATTCGAATCCAGAGCACTAACAAATGCAAATAGTTCGTATCCCGTATCAGTTCGTTCAGGAAAAACCTTACAATGCAGTAGCACTTACGGCAATCACAAATTATCATTAGTGAGACGAAATCTACTTCTTGTTGGCCAGATGATATCTAACTTTCCTTAGCAAGATGAAACCGACTCCAATTTTTCCGCCCAAACTGACCTTATATATACACTATGGCAGCTGACCAACCAGCATCTCCGCTCATCTATAGCTCTATTTTGGGTTAGCGTATCTTTTCAAATATGGAAAGTTTAATGGATAAACTTTGTGAGTTAGAAAATGATTGGGAGTGAATTGCAAATGTAAAAAGGAGCATCATCACATCCATTCGACCATATTCCAAAATTATTAATGAAAGAAAACAAAAATCTAAACAATTACAAACAGATACTTTTTTCGGAAAAATGTAAGAAATCCAAAACTTTGAAATATCATTTGTTTTCTTAAGATTTTTTAATAAAAACATTTCATTTCATTTTATCATAAAAAACTGTCTAAAAANTTTAAATTGAATCTCTATTTTACACATTTTTTTTCAAATTC
Source organism: Centruroides sculpturatus (assembly GCF_000671375.1). Classification (NCBI taxonomy): domain Eukaryota; kingdom Metazoa; phylum Arthropoda; class Arachnida; order Scorpiones; family Buthidae; genus Centruroides; species Centruroides sculpturatus. Next base: position 549,687 of record NW_019384695.1, on the reverse strand, counting down.
TATTTGAAAATTTGATATAATTAGAATTAATTCCCATTAGATTTTGAATTATCAACCTGAATGAAAGAAGAATATTCAAATTTTAATGGACATGTTTTTAGATTGTATATAAAGTTTGATTTGATTAAAAATCTTGTGTTCTGAATATAAGTCAGTAAAGTTTGAAGGCGTTAGACTTTAGATGCTTCAAGAAAATACTCCAGTAAAACAGAAGTTTGGAGTTATTTAAAGAAAGTTTTAAAAGAAATTCAACTCACTCTTACAAGATAATGAGAGTTGGATTTTCAAGCTTTTAAAGTCTATAGTAAGCATGATATCAACTATAATAGACTTGCTATTGCTTCAATAAATAGAAGTGAATTATATTCCTAAATGAAATGAGCTAATTCACAATTCTGCTTTCCCAAACATCAATTAAACAGTGCTTCATTATTTAATAAAGTAAATTATACATTTTTAATTTTTATTTTTCTACATTTTGAACTAGTACTTACAGTTTTTTTTATTATTTAATCAGTAATTGCTTAACAAACTGCCCGATTGTTTACCAGACTGTAACAAGGCTAATTTAATTATTAGATGTAAGCAATATGGTTGTAGGTAGGCAGTTAGGCTGCCACCTAATGATAAATTTAATAATCAGTTATGGCAACGCAACACTTGGGCGATCTGCCTAGGGGGTGCTTTCTCGGAGGTATTTTAAGTGTAACTGGTCCCAATTTAGGCATTAAAGATGTAACAAAACTAGAAAACTCCATGTGGCCAGTCCATCCTGGCAGAGTGTGAATCCATGACTGAACTACCAAATTGGGACTTAAAATACCTCCGAGAAAGCACCCCCTAGGCAGATCGCCCAAGTGTTGCGTTGCCATAACTGATTATTAAATTTATCTTTAGGTGGCAGCCTAACTGCCTACCTACAACCATATTGCTTACATCTAATAATTAAATTAGCCTTGTTACAGTCTGGTAAACAATCGGGCAGTTTGTTAAGCAATTACTGATTAAATAATAAAAAAAACTGTAAGTACTAGTTCAAAATGTAGAAAAATAAAAATTAAAAATGTATAATTTACTTTATTAAATAATGAAGCACTGTTTAATTGATGTTTGGGAAAGCAGAATTGTGAATTAGCTCATTTCATTTAGGAATATAATTCACTTCTATTTATTGAAGCAATAGCAAGTCTATTATAGTTGATATCATGCTTACTATAGACTTTAAAAGCTTGAAAATCCAACTCTCATTATCTTGTAAGAGTGAGTTGAATTTCTTTTAAAACTTTCTTTAAATAACTCCAAACTTCTGTTTTACTGGAGTATTTTCTTGAAGCATCTAAAGTCTAACGCCTTCAAACTTTACTGACTTATATTCAGAACACAAGATTTTTAATCAAATCAAACTTTATATACAATCTAAAAACATGTCCATTAAAATTTGAATATTCTTCTTTCATTCAGGTTGATAATTCAAAATCTAATGGGAATTAATTCTAATTATATCAAATTTTCAAATAGAATTTGAAAAAAAATGTGTAAAATAGAGATTCAATTTAAAAAACTTATTATGTAGGCACTAAAAAACAACATATGTAAATACAGTTAAATTACCAATAATGGCCACCTCTAAGCAGCAGAAATTTCTTCAGGAATTTGTTTTTTTATAGCAAAATTACATACAAAATATGGCCATTTTATATGTTCCTTGTCAGTGGCTGTTGTCTGAAGTTTGATTGTATTTATATATGTTTATAAAAATTAATCTCAAAGTAACTTATCAACAAAACACATTAATTTAAATATTTTTAAAGTGTCTCACCTCATGCAAAAAATATGTAGAATGTTTCAAAAGTGGTAATAATTGTGGTAAGCAAAAATGTGTAACTTCATGCATGTAGGGATCAACCAATATTTCAAATGGTCTGTATAAATTAAAATATATATTAAAATAAATAAAACTTTATTAGTGTTAAATTTGTTTAAATATAAAAATAGAATTAACATGAAATTCAAAATTTTTATTTAATAATAAAACTGGAAAATCTTGATAAAATTTCACCATCCATTTCTGTTACAAAAAGGACTATTTAAAAGTGTATAGTAAAATTTTATTATATCAGTAACTTAAGTTTCTATTTTATATCTTTAAAAACTTTTGAATCCCAATTTACAGTATCTATGTATAATGCAACATTATCATGGTGTTTAACTATATGACATTTGTATATAGATTGTTATATCAAGTTAAATATTATAGCTGAATGTATTTAAAATAAAATATTTGTTGCTGATCAGCAACAAATATTACAATAAACAAACATCATAGTAGGAAATATATATATATTTATTTTTCCTACATTCAAATACTACGCACAAACCTTTACCATTAATTTGTAATCTTTTTTGTTATAAATATTCATTCTCCATAACAATATGCAGAAATTAATAAATAATAATTTTATTGCCTAAGGCTCTTCTGTTTCATTATACAGATATCCCTTCATTAACATGGTTAATTAGTCTCTCAATGCCACCATATATCAAAATTGTATTAATCAAACATGGTATCTATGTTAAGTAAAGGATAGCTGGTAAAGCTGTGTTAATTAAAACACCGCCTTGTATATAAAGGGATTGTTGCAATTAATTTTGCACATTAATCAAATTCATATTAAGCAAGGGATAATTGTATTGTATATTGTAATGATATTACCTTAGAATATTCCATTTGCTGCAACACAATGTTAGAAGACAAGTTTTATCCATATGTCATTCTGTTATAGAAAAACATATTTTGATTTTTTAATTCATCTTATGTAAGTGTTGTATAAACTAAAAATCTGCACAATTTTGACAGGCATATTTGATAACTTTTTTTAAACATAAATTTGAGAATGTGCTAGTGGAGATTGTTGCTCAGGCTCCATAGATTTAAATCCATGTTGTCATGACACAATATTCCAAACATAAATGAAACAGAGCAGTTTAATGAGCAATTAATGTTACATGTTATTACAATATTCTTGTGACATTATGTTGTAACAAAAAAAAAAAAATTACAAGTATCCAGGTTTTCTAACAGACTGAATTGTCCTTCTCAACAATGTCACTTTTTTAGAATATATATTTAATAATTTAAAGATAAAAATGTTAATAAAGTACTATCCAGAACCTGTTAAAAATTCAGTTTGATCAGAATATGATTGCCAATTAGTTCAGCTGTCATTGTTATTAGAATTTTAAATTGCATTCATAATAAATAAAATCTCTAAACACTTTCATAAATGCTATTCATCTTTCTTAACTACAAAATTCACTTGTAAAAGAAATAAAGATTTTTGACATTATTTCAAAATTTGCATAACATATTTATTTAGATGTTTTATTTTAAATCAATTTTTATATATTTTTCAAATATCTCACTGAATACAATATTCTTAACATAAAACTTATTTCCATCTACTTTTGTAAAGTGTAATACTAATGTGAAATAGTTCTGTCCAGAATGTAATCTTTTAATACATTCTGGACAGAACTATTTCACAAAGTATGTTACACACATTGTCATGTATGTGCAATGATAGCCTGTTTGATCAATTCCTTTCTATTAGATAAGTATGATTTTATTATTTTTAGTATTGATGCACGATTGATTTTTGTATTAGTATTTTTGGAACAAATTACTATTTTACTTTAAATGAGAAAAATACAATAATCAAACAAATGAAAACAAAAATCTCATCACCACAGCAAACACTTAAAATGGTAAAATTGAATACAATAAAATAAAATTACCCAACAGCTAATCCAATATTTGGAGCACAAGTTGGAACAGAAAGATAATAATGATACGTCTTTTTCCTCATATCTGATGTAAAAACAGTTTCTACAAGATCTCCACATGAAACAGCCACCATTGAAGAATCAACAGTGAACTCCATTTTCCATGTACATGGCTCTGAATATGAATCCACACAAGGAAACCACAATCTGTAATATTCAATAATTTAAATGAATACATAATTTTGGATACTGCCTAATAAATGTGAATAAAATAATTAAATATTTATACAATTTTAAAAATAATTTAATAACATAATATCAAATACTTTAATGAATAAAATTTTTATGTGTAAGTAAAAGTGTTAACATTGTCAAAGAAGTTAAAAAATACATTCTGTTTAGATAATAATATGGATGAGCTGATATGAAAATTTCTCCCAATTCCAATACCACCAAAAACTCAATTCTGATTCTTTTGAGTACAGTACTTTCTAAAGTTTATTTTAGTTAAGAAAAATTAAACAATTTACATTATGAGCATGATACATTCATTAATTAATAAATATCAAGCTGGAGAATGGAAAATGATTGGAATATCCAGCATAAATCTTTTGAAAGAAATATGAAAAATCTCCATTTATAAGTGGATACACATGCTTTTATTGTGTACTACAAAATAAGATTACAAAAATTTGTAATCTTATTTTCGATAAAGTTAATATTGAAACACTTCCCTCAAAGAAATTACAACTAATTAATTCACTTTTACTCAAAGAACTATCCCATTGTGTCATGTTAAGTCACCATCTTTGGAAACTGCTTTGTTGGCCAACACAATAACCATGGGAAGGAGAAGATAAATGAAAAGTTGTGAGAAGCATGGAAAAAAACTTTTTCCATGCTTCTCACAACAGGCATGTCATGTAAATAATTTAGCTCCATCGTATTTAATACTAAATGAGATTCAGCAAATGAGCCAAACAAATATCATTGTCACGAGTTAACCAATTTTTGAATTCATTCACTTGAGCCACGAATATTTAGACCGATTCATCTTAAAAAATCTATTTTTAAAACTCAAAATGGCATTAAACAGCACAAACAAATATTTTTACTCAGAATTACACGAATCTGAATAGAAAATTTAATGTATTACAGAACATCTGTGAATCATACAAACTTTCATAATTATAATGATAAAATCATTTTATCATTAAAAGTAAACATACTAAATATTAAAAACAATTTTATATACTATTATTTCAATTAAAATATAATTTTGTTTACATTTTACACTGTTTTGCTGACACTTAAATATTCTTGCTGACTACCATACCAGACTTGATTTGAAACTTAATAGTGCAATAGTTCAATTAATCTCAATTTGCTTGAAATTAAAAATTTTAAAAAGCAAGCAAACTTACAAAACAAAAATTAATGAAATTACTAAAAAATTAAAATAAATTTAAATTTAATTTTTATTATCTTTTGTGTGAAACAACACTAAAACAATTTCTATAGTGATGTCACAAAAAAAAAACGTTGCAATTAATTTAAAAAACTGGAATCAAGGATTCAAAACATGCAGGGAAAATTAAATAAATAAAAATTATTAAAAATAATAATTAAAACTCTGACCTTTACACCAAAACCAAAAATATAATCAAATTAATTAAAATTAAAATCAAACTTAACTGCACAACACACTGGGTTAAATATAAAATGTGCGACTCTCATTAACAGCAGCATTCGGGGCCTTGGTTCGAAGAGCATTCATGCATTCTTCTGCTCCACAAGTGCTAGCACAAGAAGTAAGAAGTATAAAAAGGATAGCCAGGATGAATGGTTACAACAGCCTTATGCAAAGATTATGTGAATGCCACAGACGTACGCAAAAAGCATCCATTAATTCAACTGAAATACTGAGAGATAAATGGGAAGAGGATAAGGAGAGAATCCCCCTCACTTTTAACCCCCATTTAAAATCCTTGTACACCACAAATGCCAAGAGACATTGGATCAATATTGCCTACAGGAGATGCCTGCCCATTTTCAACATACTGTGTAATGGAAAAGACCCCCCTAACCCTGACAGACTACCAGGCATTTATAGCATCCCTATCAGAGACAACAGATGGGATAGGGAAATAGTGTACATTGCCTCCACAAATGTTCAATGGGGGTCAGGATATGGGAGTATAAATCCGACATACAACATAATAAAGGTACAACTGCCTTCTCCACTTATGCAACGGACCTGGATATTATGGCGGACTTTACCAGAGCCCGTATCATCTTTACCACCCCACATCTGGATCATTGTATTGTTCGATCTTATTTAAACATCTTAAGGGGAATGCATGCTCATATAGTATCTGAAATCTATTACCATTCGATTTATATTTGAAAAATTAACTGCCAGCTTGTTTTAAATAAAAAAAACCCGAGGAAGATCCCAGAAGGGGCTACAAAAATGTTTGCAAGTTTTCATCGTATGCACACCAGTTAAATGGTTAATGTGAGTTGCACTTTTTATATTAATGATGATTTTACTCATTATTAGTATTTACAATTTTTATAAAGCCCATCCCTACCCTCAAAATTAAGCTTTTTACCATTTTATAATAATTAAAATGTAAACAGTTTTTTAAAATGAAATATTATAACAAATCGCACCTCCAAAATTTTAAATGTTGCCAGAAAAGTTAAGCAAATTGCTGCTAAATTTTTTACATTTTAAATGAACCCACATCACATTTACATTCCTCATCTCAATTAATGGAAAATGGAAAGGTGTTTTTCAAAATTGGCCCATTAAATTTTGAGAACAAACTCAATTCTTTAAACCCATAGAAGACATGCTAGTGACCATAAAACATCGAATGACAAAAGTTGTAGAATTCATGCAATATTGCTTTGTCAATGAGCTCATAAAACCATATAAAAAATGGGGGTCCATGATGAAGTCATGGACCTCCATTGTTTATTGCAGTTTTAGAATCCTCATGGCAATTAATGGAAAATGGCAAAGTTTGATAAAAAATCAATCAAAGAGATTTTGAGAACAAACACAATTCTGTAAGCCTCATAGAAGAGGCTTCATTAATGCTCTCCCTCAATTAATTATTATTTAAGAAATATAGTATAAAAATAATAAAAATAGAGTAATTATATTAAAGATATAGTTATTAAAAAATATAAAATAGCTTTTTTAATACAATAATACAAAGTAATTTTACAAACCTTGATGAATTTTCATGACCATAGGTAAACATATGAGCACCCCTCTGAAAAATTCAAACCAATTTTTCAAAAATTAAGATACAAATTAAAAATATGATTTAAGTCATAATTTTTTGTAATCATTACACAATAATTACATTCATGGAAAACAATTATTACAATTTAATAAAATTGAAAAAAATGTTATGTATAAAAATGCAAATAATATTTTAATCTACTTTANTAAAAAAAACTGTAAGTACTAGTTCAAAATGTAGAAAAATAAAAATTAAAAATGTATAATTTACTTTATTAAATAATGAAGCACTGTTTAATTGATGTTTGGGAAAGCAGAATTGTGAATTAGCTCATTTCATTTAGGAATATAATTCACTTCTATTTATTGAAGCAATAGCAAGTCTATTATAGTTGATATCATGCTTACTATAGACTTTAAAAGCTTGAAAATCCAACTCTCATTATCTTGTAAGAGTGAGTTGAATTTCTTTTAAAACTTTCTTTAAATAACTCCAAACTTCTGTTTTACTGGAGTATTTTCTTGAAGCATCTAAAGTCTAACGCCTTCAAACTTTACTGACTTATATTCAGAACACAAGATTTTTAATCAAATCAAACTTTATATACAATCTAAAAACATGTCCATTAAAATTTGAATATTCTTCTTTCATTCAGGTTGATAATTCAAAATCTAATGGGAATTAATTCTAATTATATCAAATTTTCAAATAGAATTTGAAAAAAAATGTGTAAAATAGAGATTCAATTTAAAAAACTTATTATGTAGGCACTAAAAAACAACATATGTAAATACAGTTAAATTACCAATAATGGCCACCTCTAAGCAGCAGAAATTTCTTCAGGAATTTGTTTTTTTATAGCAAAATTACATACAAAATATGGCCATTTTATATGTTCCTTGTCAGTGGCTGTTGTCTGAAGTTTGATTGTATTTATATATGTTTATAAAAATTAATCTCAAAGTAACTTATCAACAAAACACATTAATTTAAATATTTTTAAAGAGTCTCACCTCATGCAAAAAATATGTAGAATGTTTCAAAAGTGGTAATAATTGTGGTAAGCAAAAATGTGTAACTTCATGCATGTAGGGATCAACCAATATTTCAAATGGTCTGTATAAATTAAAATATATATTAAAATAAATAAAACTTTATTAGTGTTAAATTTGTTTAAATATAAAAATAGAATTAACATGAAATTCAAAATTTTTATTTAATAATAAAACTGGAAAATCTTGATAAAATTTCACCATCCATTTCTGTTACAAAAAGGACTATTTAAAAGTGTATAGTAAAATTTTATTATATCAGTAACTTAAGTTTCTATTTTATATCTTTAAAAACTTTTGAATCCCAATTTACAGTATCTATGTATAATGCAACATTATCATGGTGTTTAACTATATGACATTTGTATATAGATTGTTATATCAAGTTAAATATTATAGCTGAATGTATTTAAAATAAAATATTTGTTGCTGATCAGCAACAAATATTACAATAAACAAACATCATAGTAGGAAATATATATATATTTATTTTTCCTACATTCAAATACTACGCACAAACCTTTACCATTAATTTGTAATCTTTTTTGTTATAAATATTCATTCTCCATAACAATATGCAGAAATTAATAAATAATAATTTTATTGCCTAAGGCTCTTCTGTTTCATTATACAGATATCCCTTCATTAACATGGTTAATTAGTCTCTCAATGCCACCATATATCAAAATTGTATTAATCAAACATGGTATCTATGTTAAGTAAAGGATAGCTGGTAAAGCTGTGTTAATTAAAACACCGCCTTGTATATAAAGGGATTGTTGCAATTAATTTTGCACATTAATCAAATTCATATTAAGCAAGGGATAATTGTATTGTATATTGTAATGATATTACCTTAGAATATTCCATTTGCTGCAACACAATGTTAGAAGACAAGTTTTATCCATATGTCATTCTGTTATAGAAAAACATATTTTGATTTTTTAATTCATCTTATGTAAGTGTTGTATAAACTAAAAATCTGCACAATTTTGACAGGCATATTTGATAACTTTTTTTAAACATAAATTTGAGAATGTGCTAGTGGAGATTGTTGCTCAGGCTCCATAGATTTAAATCCATGTTGTCATGACACAATATTCCAAACATAAATGAAACAGAGCAGTTTAATGAGCAATTAATGTTACATGTTATTACAATATTCTTGTGACATTATGTTGTAACAAAAAAAAAAAAATTACAAGTATCCAGGTTTTCTAACAGACTGAATTGTCCTTCTCAACAATGTCACTTTTTTAGAATATATATTTAATAATTTAAAGATAAAAATGTTAATAAAGTACTATCCAGAACCTGTTAAAAATTCAGTTTGATCAGAATATGATTGCCAATTAGTTCAGCTGTCATTGTTATTAGAATTTTAAATTGCATTCATAATAAATAAAATCTCTAAACACTTTCATAAATGCTATTCATCTTTCTTAACTACAAAATTCACTTGTAAAAGAAATAAAGATTTTTGACATTATTTCAAAATTTGCATAACATATTTATTTAGATGTTTTATTTTAAATCAATTTTTATATATTTTTCAAATATCTCACTGAATACAATATTCTTAACATAAAACTTATTTCCATCTACTTTTGTAAAGTGTAATACTAATGTGAAATAGTTCTGTCCAGAATGTAATCTTTTAATACATTCTGGACAGAACTATTTCACAAAGTATGTTACACACATTGTCATGTATGTGCAATGATAGCCTGTTTGATCAATTCCTTTCTATTAGATAAGTATGATTTTATTATTTTTAGTATTGATGCACGATTGATTTTTGTATTAGTATTTTTGGAACAAATTACTATTTTACTTTAAATGAGAAAAATACAATAATCAAACAAATGAAAACAAAAATCTCATCACCACAGCAAACACTTAAAATGGTAAAATTGAATACAATAAAATAAAATTACCCAACAGCTAATCCAATATTTGGAGCACAAGTTGGAACAGAAAGATAATAATGATACGTCTTTTTCCTCATATCTGATGTAAAAACAGTTTCTACAAGATCTCCACATGAAACAGCCACCATTGAAGAATCAACAGTGAACTCCATTTTCCATGTACATGGCTCTGAATATGAATCCACACAAGGAAACCACAATCTGTAATATTCAATAATTTAAATGAATACATAATTTTGGATACTGCCTAATAAATGTGAATAAAATAATTAAATATTTATACAATTTTAAAAATAATTTAATAACATAATATCAAATACTTTAATGAATAAAATTTTTATGTGTAAGTAAAAGTGTTAACATTGTCAAAGAAGTTAAAAAATACATTCTGTTTAGATAATAATATGGATGAGCTGATATGAAAATTTCTCCCAATTCCAATACCACCAAAAACTCAATTCTGATTCTTTTGAGTACAGTACTTTCTAAAGTTTATTTTAGTTAAGAAAAATTAAACAATTTACATTATGAGCATGATACATTCATTAATTAATAAATATCAAGCTGGAGAATGGAAAATGATTGGAATATCCAGCATAAATCTTTTGAAAGAAATATGAAAAATCTCCATTTATAAGTGGATACACATGCTTTTATTGTGTACTACAAAATAAGATTACAAAAATTTGTAATCTTATTTTCGATAAAGTTAATATTGAAACACTTCCCTCAAAGAAATTACAACTAATTAATTCACTTTTACTCAAAGAACTATCCCATTGTGTCATGTTAAGTCACCATCTTTGGAAACTGCTTTGTTGGCCAACACAATAACCATGGGGAGGAGAAGATAAATGAAAAGTTGTGAGAAGCATGGAAAAAAACTTTTTCCATGCTTCTCACAACAGGCATGTCATGTAAATAATTTAGCTCCATCGTATTTAATACTAAATGAGATTCAGCAAATGAGCCAAACAAATATCATTGTCACGAGTTAACCAATTTTTGAATTCATTCACTTGAGCCACGAATATTTAGACCGATTCATCTTAAAAAATCTATTTTTAAAACTCAAAATGGCATTAAACAGCACAAACAAATATTTTTACTCAGAATTACACGAATCTGAATAGAAAATTTAATGTATTACAGAACATCTGTGAATCATACAAACTTTCATAATTATAATGAGAAAATCATTTTATCATTAAAAGTAAACATACTAAATATTAAAAACAATTTTATATACTATTATTTCAATTAAAATATAATTTTGTTTACATTTTACACTGTTTTGCTGACACTTAAATATTCTTGCTGACTACCATACCAGACTTGATTTGAAACTTAATAGTGCAATAGTTCAATTAATCTCAATTTGCTTGAAATTAAAAATTTTAAAAAGCAAGCAAACTTACAAAACAATAATTAATGAAATTACTAAAAAATTAAAATAAATTTAAATTTAATTTTTATTATCTTTTGTGTGAAACAACACTAAAACAATTTCTATAGTGATGTCACAAAAAAAAACGTTGCAATTAATTTAAAAAACTGGAATCAAGGATTCAAAACATGCAGGGAAAATTAAATAAATAAAAATTATTAAAAATAATAATTAAAACTCTGACCTTTACACCAAAACCAAAAATATAATCAAATTAATTAAAATTAAAATCAAACTTAACTGCACAACACACTGGGTTAAATATAAAATGTGCGACTCTCATTAACAGCAGCATTCGGGGCCTTGGTTCGAAGAGCATTCATGCATTCTTCTGCTCCACAAGTGCTAGCACAAGAAGTAAGAAGTATAAAAAGGATAGCCAGGATGAATGGTTACAACAGCCTTATGCAAAGATTATGTGAATGCCACAGACGTACGCAAAAAGCATCCATTAATTCAACTGAAATACTGAGAGATAAATNATTGGGGACTGGGGTCGTTCGGAAGATCAATGTTTCGGATAACCGATTATGTATGAAAAAATATATTAATTTATCCCATCTTGACATTTTTCTCCGTTGCATGTCGCTTCGTGTTGAATTTTCGTCGATGTTAAGCCTAACGAAGACTATTGTATCGTTAAAAATTATTTTTTTTATTTTGTACAAACAAAACAAATATATTGAAAAATATAAAAACAATAAAAAATTATACTTCAGAAGTTAATTTAGTATCAAAAACGTAAAATATTTGAGTAGCTCAAGACATAGCCAAAGATTGCAATGCCACAGCACTGGCGAAAACTTAAATTTGCCGACTGGAATTCTTTCGGATGATTGACTTTCAAATAATTGACGCTCTACTGTATTTGTATTTGTGAAATATACACAAATACAAATATTTGTGTATATTTCACAGAACAAAGGATATTAATTAGTAATTTTTTTACAGTACAGGTATCTCTCATACAACACAACTTCCAGTTTCACTCTAACACTATTTTAGAAATTCTCCATACAAAATTTCACAACTTTTAAGTGTAAACTTCATTATTCAATATTTTTTTATTCAAGTACGCATGCATGTTGCAAATTTGCTCACAGATTTTAGAATATTGAAATTTTCAATTTGTTTTGTGCCTTTCATCAGGTTTACTTTAATGAAAACTAATAGTAGAATTTTTTCTTCCTTGTCCTAGTTTTCCTATCAACCAGGTGTCATCGTTGTTGCTTTCAGACTTTTGCCTTTAAGACTGTCACTATGTTTTGTTCTTATAGATTAATCTTCTTATTCAGTAAAGTTTATTTAAACATTTTTAGGTACGTGTTATTAATTAAACTTTTTTTACCACAGTATAAGTAATCAATCATACATAAAAATGATGAACAAAGAGATATCTCGGTACTCAAACAGTTCTCAACTGGAACAATTTGATATTCGAGCACAATTTCTGAAAAAAATATCACTCAGTACTCGTCTGAACAAATGCAACCTGCTAGATCAAATTATCGATTAATAACATTTTAATCTTGTCATGTCATAGAAAACTATGATAAAAATAAAAAAATAAAGATGTTACTTATATTTCAGATTAAGATTGACAAAAAAGCTGAGATGATGCAAATACTTTGAAAAAAATGCCATAATTTAACTAAAATTAATATTAACAGTACTTTTAATTGTGCTTGTTAGTTAATTATTGATTGGAAATAAATTATCAATTGCTTTAATAAACACATTTCTCTTAGTAACGAAAAACAATAGTATACTTTTGTTAACTTCTGGAACATAACTCTATGTTTTGCAATAGTTCTTTGTTTCATATAACATAGCACTTTTTCGAAATGTATCTATTGTGTTATATGAGGGATACCTGTATATCACTACCATAAGTCATATGACTTATCTTCAGAACTTCTTAAAGACAACTTTAGCAGACCTAATTTATCTATAACACAACATGAATAATATTTCAATAAGATATCCAAACATTAATGGACATTATTTTTTTGGTTTCAGCATGTTGCAGGCATAAGATAACTTCACACTTTTTCTTCCTAACAACTTTGAATTTTTAACAAAATTGAATAAATATAAATTTTTAAAAAATTGGTAACAAGTAAGATTTCTACTCCAATGAATAAAACATTATTTTTCAACTTATGATAACTTTTAGAACTTTTTCATGAATCCCTTTTTTTTATACCTAACAAATCTGAAATTTTTATATCTGTAGATAATAATAATTATTATTTGCAAATAATACTTAATTGTTTACTTACAAAAGTTAACTAAACTAGTAATAAATATTTGAAATACAATAAAATGTCAATTTAATAGACTTTGGATTTAACAAACAAAGACTGGTTGGTATGTCACATATGTGAAAATTAACACACTGTTAATTTTAAAATGCATTTTATTTGTAATTGAAATTAACAGATTATTTTTTCAAATCCAAGAGTCACTGCTCATAAAGTGTATTTTCCAAAAAACATTTGTTTATTTATTTTGATTTAGATCAGCGTTTCTCAAAGTGGGCGATAACGCCCCCTTGTGGGCACTGGAGGCTTTCAGGGGGGCAGTAGAAGGCTCAAAGAGAATTGGGGGGCGTTAAGGAAATATAGAGGGGCGACGGCAGACAAATTCTATATATAAAAATTCGACGGAATATATATAAAATGTTGACATTTTATATATTTTTTATTTTTTATTGAAGGTCACAACTTGAATATTTCTAACACATTGACTTTTATTTTAGCTCAGCGTTTCTCAAAGTAAGCAATAACGCCCCCTTCTGGCGCGATGAATAGATCTATGATAGAGGCAGGGTATTGAACGGTGACCAAAGGCAAAATTGGGG
>NW_019384695.1:488621-534883 GCF_000671375.1 Centruroides sculpturatus | reverse complement strand
GTGTAAACTGGTGGCGGAAGAGAGGGAGAAGGGAAATGATACTAAAACTTAACTTACATAACATAATGTAACAATAACTTAAAAATAACTTAGAAAAGATTTAAAAAATTATTGTTGTTTTATATTTTTATTTTTAATTTTTATTCACTGTTTTTTTCTTTCTTTCCTTCACTTTCACCAGCACTTTCACTGGATAGAGGTCTCTTGGTAGAATATCTATCCAAAGAAGTTTGGCTTTGCCTACTTTTTAAAATGTTTCTAAAATGACTTAAGCAAATGCCATTACTCCAAGCACCAATATGGTCAGTGTGAACCTTTTTGGGATGTTTCTTTTCAATAAAATCAGTCATTTTCTGATAATACCTCAAGATTTCCTTTATCAAGTGAGATCCTTCCACGATGAAGCAAACATGCAGACTGAGACTGATGAACAGAAGTGAATAAAAAATGGCGCTGCGAACTAATGTAACATCGTATGGTGAGTTTTTGTTCGTATCGTGGAGCAAAAATATGTTTGAATTTCATGTCATATCCTGAAAATTTCATATGCTGGGGCATTCGTATCTTGAGGTACCACTGTGTACTGTATTTACTCGCATATAAAACAACCTCACATATAGGACGAGGTGTGACTTTAAAGATCAAAATAAAGAAAATTACATTTATTAATACAGTTTTAATTTTATTTTGTTTAATTACAAATAAAATATTATCAAATGCATGTAAATTCACACATTGTCCTGCAAAAATTACTGGCATTTTAAACTTCAAAGAAAAATCTTGTAAAATCGGCAGCATAATTTGTTCATGTAAAGTTCAACAATTGGCAACTTTTTTTGCCAATTCTTAACAGTTGAATCTACTCAATGTCAATTACGCATATGAATTTCTCTGAATTCTGATATCCAAATAACCATCTGTTTTCACGTAGGAATGGATTAAAATTTATATCGTGCATCCATGATTTTGGAAACTTCAATCTGGAATTCAATTCAAAAGCTTTACTTTTTCTATTGCTATTCATCTTTACTCTTGACAATATACAAGAACGATTTGAACAACCCAGATAAAATAATTGTTTTTAAATACAAGAAGGTGAGTATCTGGTAAAAAATGCAAAGAAATGGTTCACAAAAATTATTTGCAAAAACGCAAAGAATCTTTTGCTCATGTGTATAGGAAGACCTAGGAATTTGAAGCTGTAATAAATGAATAATAACCTCGTCTTATATGTGAGTAAATACGGTAATTGTTTATTTCAGTCTCTTGACTATGATGAGTACATAAGCAATAATACATAATTTTCTGTGAAATTATATATTATTGCTTAAAATATTTCTGTGAAATTAAATTTCACACACATACTTCATAATTAAAATTAAGTATGTGTGTGAAATTTAATTTCACAGAAATATGTATCTACAGAAGCAAAAGCAGACTGCCAATTTTTTAACACATGCATTTGGAAAATCTACTTTATTATATAACTAGCAGACCTCGCCACGCCTTGTTGTGGCTCAAAATGTATCTATTATAAATGTATAACACTTCCCCCGTGGGGGAAAATTTTTCAAAAAATTTTTTCTTAGTGTACATTCTCTTGACGTACCCTATTAAAACGCAATCAAAAGCGCAAAAACCCGCATCTAAAATAGTATAATAGAAGCCAAGTTTTTCACAGTAAGCCTTAATCTTGTCCNAAAGGGGGGGAAGAAGGAGGAAGAGGCGATAGATAGATAAAGGTAGGATCCCTACAGTTTCTAAAATAGTATATGCAATTTAGGGGAATAAAACCAAAGAAGCTCTTTATATAGTAAATATGTTAATGTTATCATTCAGTTCTTGTCATCAGTGTAAGCTATTTCCAAAATTATCACAACAAACAGATTGTGGTAATCTATATATATAATCGAGACAGGTTGATGATAATAATAATAATAATAATAAGCACAGAGTCCAAACGGTTAGGAGTTGAAAGTTGAAATTTGGTACATAGGGTACGTCACGAGAATGCACACTAAAAAGGGATTTTTCAAAATTCCCCTTTGCGGGGGAGAGGGACAGGATTAAGTCTTCAACAATGGAAGTGTTAAGTAACAACAGTAGTGTCAACAATGGAAGTGTTAAGAATGGAAGTGTTAAAAATGGAAGTGTTAAGAGAAAGCAACATGCAAGATTTACAGATGCAGATGCGGTTTTTTGCGTTTTTGCAGGATATCAAACATATTTTTAGACCCATCTAAAAATTCTCTAATTATTAATTAATTAATCTGGAAACAGGTAAGATTAACTGTAATGTAATAACCTTAATCTTCGCTATCGTTACTTTTTGCCTGAGCAATGCAGGGCTTATCTGCTAGTTTTATAATACAATTGTAAAGTACAATAAACAGATTATACTTTATTTTAATTTAAAAATAACAAACTTTTGCTTTCCTAACATAAGTAAGATGAATATATAATCATTTTATTTACTTTAACAAAAATAACATAATACATATTAATTATAAATAATTTAACTTTATATTTTGTTTTTCTCATTGCAATTTTCTTCATTATAATACTTTTCAAAGCACCAAAATTAATAAATTATTGTGACCCATTCATAAAGAATATTTTTAATTTTAATAGTTATCTGTCACTTGATTATTTATTGGTCTTTGTTAGCCATCTTGCCACGAAAGTGCACCAATTGTCTGTGATGTCATACAATAATAATGGTAGCATTAGAAAGAAAGAAATAACTTGAATCTGTTAAAAAGGAGTCAATATATTCAATTAGATTTCATTTTGATTGATTTAATAAGGATTAACATCAAATATACTTGACCTGAATATGGATGATAAATTCCAAAATGTGCTTAATCAAATTAAATATGAACTTTCTACTCAATAACCATGTAACCAGCAAAAGAACCACTCACTTTAAAAAGCGAACATTTTTGTCCAATTTTTAAAAGGACATCTTCAGGTTGATGTCCCAAATTAAAATCTGTTAAAGGAGTTAAATTAAATATTTTGACATCTTTCAAGTTTTCTTTCTTTCTAATGTATACTCATGGACTTGTCTGTTCTTGTTTCATATGGTAATGGTAGCACATGCTTATTACTCATTTTTCACTAAGAATCACTTTTAATGGCAAATCAGTGTAAAATGTAACAATCATGAATGAATTCAAAGTGAGGAAGACATTGACAACAGATGCAAAATCATAAATGGTTACAATAATGATGAAATTATGTAGTCAAAGTGCATTTTTCTTTTTTACTTCTTTCTGCCCTGTGCACACTAAGAAGACCTTTTTTCATACTCATTATGAGTTTGGCCCACAATGAGGTGGAACTGGGTTGTAAAAGACAAGACTGTGTAAAAAAAATTCCGGGGATTGCTTGTTCAGATTCAATCACAGGTTCCTCAGAGTGGTAGGCTGACCCTTAAATCATCATGGTTATCCAGACATCTGTCAAAGTGCATTGAAGAGTTTATACAGCCTTAAATAAAGCACTTCTGCTATTATGTACCCTATTTGGAGCACAAGTACTTCTTGTGATGATACAAATTATATATAAAATGAAGTGTCCCAGATGCATTCATGTTAATATTTTAACAAAAATAAAAAATAAATATACTTATTAATTAAAGACAAATTAAATAAGAAATTTTAAAACTGAGTATTCCCCAATAAAATTCAGCATTTTCTTTTAAAAAATACAATTTTTTTCTTGTCAAATTAAGAACTTTTTTAAATATCAAATGAACTCTTTTTAAAAAATTTTAAGAATAATGCAAAATTAATAAAAGTCAAATATAAAAATTAGTGAATAATTTCTGTTTGCTGTCATCTAGTAGTGAAGTATATTTGTCACTATATTTAGATCAGGGGTTCCCAGTCAGTTAAAAAATTCGAACAAATCCTTTATCACACAGATTGTTTAAAACCCTTGTAGAAAAGGATGAATCTTCCCAAGCTGATTTTATCTTAAATACAGATATAAGATGGTTAAGTAAATGCAAAGCACTTGGCCAATTTTTTGATCTTTTGGAAGAAATAAAAAAAAGTCAAATATTTGAGAACAGTTAGATAACCTACAATGGTTGATGGACTTGGCTTTTTTAACTGATGACATATGTGAAAAATTGAACAGTTTAAACCTGGATCTCCAGGGAAAAAAATAAACATTTAGCTGAAATGATTAGCTCTATAAAAGCATTCAGAGCCAAAATACAGTTTTGGATAAATAATATGTTGAAAAATAATCGTGTATACTGATGAAAAAAGTGACTGATGAAGATAATTTTGACCAAACATTATTTATTACTCATCTTGAAAAACTTTTGGAACAATTTGAAAGTAGATTCCAGCAATTTATCATTATCAAATCCATGGCTACATTTTTTATAAATCCTTTTACTACACAAGTACACATTATTGAAACTGCTAAATCTATATATACATACATACATACAAGAAAAACTTCGGCCATACGTGGAGTGTTTAGCCGATGGAAAAGAGGGTAAGGGAAAGGGGGGGAAGAAGGAGGAAGAGGCGATAGATAGATAAAGGTAGGATCCCTACAGTTTCTAAAATAGTATATGCAATTTAGGGGAATAAAACCAAAGAAGCTCTTTATATAGTAAATATGTTAATGTTATCATTCAGTTCTTGTCATCAGTGTAAGCTATTTCCAAAATTATCACAACAAACAGATTGTGGTAATCTATATATATAATCGAGACAGGTTGATGATAATAATAATAATAATAATAATAAGCACAGAGTCCAAACGGTTAGGAGTTGAAAGTTGAAATTTGGTACATAGTTAGGGTACGTCACGAGAATGCACACTAAAAAGGGATTTTTCAAAATTCCCCTTTGCGGGGGAGAGGGACAGGATTAAGTCTTCAACAATGGAAGTGTTAAGTAACAACAGTAGTGTCAACAATGGAAGTGTTAAGAATGGAAGTGTTAAAAATGGAAGTGTTAAGAGAAAGCAACATGCAAGATTTACAGATGCAGATGCGGTTTTTTGCGTTTTTGCAGGATATCAAACATATTTTTAGACCCATCTAAAAATTCTCTAATTATTAATTAATTAATCTGGAAACAGGTAAGATTAACTGTAATGTAATAACCTTAATCTTCGCTATCGTTACTTTTTGCCTGAGCAATGCAGGGCTTATCTGCTAGTTTTATAATACAATTGTAAAGTACAATAAACAGATTATACTTTATTTTAATTTAAAAATAACAAACTTTTGCTTTCCTAACATAAGTAAGATGAATATATAATCATTTTATTTACTTTAACAAAAATAACATAATACATATTAATTATAAATAATTTAACTTTATATTTTGTTTTTCTCATTGCAATTTTCTTCATTATAATACTTTTCAAAGCACCAAAATTAATAAATTATTGTGACCCATTCATAAAGAATATTTTTAATTTTAATAGTTTAACAAATTTATTTCATTGTTCCAACCTTGAACATTGACAGAAAAAAAAATTTTATATTTAGATAGTAACTTCATATTATAAACAAGTAAAATGGCAAAACCATATTTGGGACAAGACTATGTCTTGGAGATTACTAAGCAGAATCACTCTGACGCTCAAGGCAGGTCTCATTCTCATTCTCCAATCTTCTTTGGTATCACATCACTGCTTTTGGGCGCAATCGTTCAAACTTCACCGGCCATGACCACGAGGTTGTCCACGATGCATTTTCGATGAAATTAACCTACCCAATTTTAAAATTTCTCTCCATTGCATGTCGGCCCGAGTTGAATTTTTGTCGATGTGTAATGAAAATTTTCCGTTTTTGGAAAAAATAATCATAGCTATTGTATCGCCTCCAAAATGATTTTTTATTTTGCACAAACAATATACAGTTTAACCCAATTATAACATCATTGGATGTAAAGACAACTCTAATATAACATCAAATTTTTATTGGTCCCACGATTTTACTATACTAGATAATGTTAAAAAATCTACTTGTAATGACATAAAACCCTGTTTTAATGTCATATTTGAAGCACTCCCAAATTTACAAAATTAGATTACAAATCTTATTTAGCAAAGAAAATACTACATGTTCAATCCTAGGGTCAGAGTCCACTTCCTAGAACGACTGTGGGTAATACTCTCACCACCTGACTTCAGTTTGCCTGGTTGTAGAGTCGCCATTTTGTATTTTATTTTAACACAGTTCCTTGAGTACCTACAAGTCTGGTTTTTTTGTGTGTGCATGATTTGGGCACCTAATACTCTGTGCCAAATTGCAACTCCTGACAAGTACTCCTTCATATCTCTAAGCTGGTAACCCAGTCAGCAGTATGATTTTATAAACAAGACATAGTCTTGTCAATAGCTACAGGTCATTTTATTTTCAAAACTTTGCAGTAAAAATTCAAGAAAATAAAATTTATTGCATGTTTATTTAAATGCTTCAAATATACAAATAAGTTCATATTCAATAAGATAGATAATCCTAATTAATTAGCTATATTTTAATTTAAATTTCAAATGAATGATTTTAATTACTTACTGTTTTGTTTCTCCTTGACATATTTCTAATGTTGGATCATTATATGTAAAACTTGCTTCAAATAAATCATTTATACATATTTTATAAATTCATAATAAATGTTAAGAAAAATATATGAATGAAAATTATTATTTTATAATAAGTTTACAATATCTTTTCAATCCAATAGAGTCTTATCTCCTTGTATAATTATATTCATTCTTTTAAGAAAATAGAACTAGTAGACTTTAAATATATTGCAAACTCAATTATTATATGTTGCTTTAACAATTTATTTTTATTGTAATCTTTGAAAAAGATATTGAAAGATATTACTTTGTTTTTAAATCTTGAATTTCTTACATATAGAAATTAATAAGTAACTTTTACTTATTAATTAAATTATCATCATAAAATTTTTAAAAGAACATTAAAAGAATATTAAAATAAAGTACTAAAAATGAACAATTCATTTTCATTATTAGTAATTTGTAATAATTTCAACAAGTTGAAAATTATATATTTAAACTTCAGTATGAAATACATACAGTAAAACCTGTCCATAAAGAAACCTCAACAAAATAAAAACCTCTTTAAATTTAAATAAAATAACTTCAGAATAGAGCTATTTTCTACATTAAGCATTGCAATCAGAATTTCTGACATATTGCATACTGCACATTGTGAGTTCAGCCAGGCCTACAATGGAACCAAACAGGTGATAAGGAATACAGCCTGACATATCCAAGACAGATCATCCAGGAAAATTTCCCAAAGAGTTGCTCACCTGGATTTAATCCCATGACCCCAGAGTGGTAAGTTGATGCCTTAACTGTCTCAGCCTTCTGGCAATCCCAAGAGTGATATATCAATTTTTGATTCTCAAAATGGCTTGTTTGCTGTCATTTGAGCTTGTAACGATCACATCCAATAACTCTTAGTATTCAAAAACTACATATTAAAAAATTATAATAAAGTTCTCCAAAATAATTAAAACTTTTAAGAATCAAATAGTTCTTGATTTTTCATATGAATAATCTCATCTTTAGTTGGAATCACTTTGGTGAAACAGTATAGTATAGTGTTTAAAATGTTTTCAATCAATCAAGTTTAACTTGGTTTAAATCACTTAGTAAAATGCAAACATCATTTTTGCTTTAATCAATGTCCATTTTGTTCATTCNGCTGTGTTCAAGGTCACCCAGCTGTGTAAACAATGACTCATTGGTGTTACATTTCACAGACAGGCGAAACAAAGGAAAATAAAATTTAAAGCTTTTTCTTCAAAATAAACGCATTTCTTTCGTTTTTTTTCTGTTTTAAGTATTTTTTACGTTTAATTGAAATCTATATAAAAAATGTCAATGTCCTTAAGGAGTTAATCCTAAAAATAAAAATACTGTATGCAATAAAAGCAATTTACTATAAAAATAAAGATATCTGTATGACATTTATCTGGTTTAGACATTAAAAAAGAAAATAATGCTACAATCTGTTCAAAACAGAAACTTGAAAAAATAAAAAATAATAATAATATTCAATATTGTGCAATTCCCATTTACACATTTTCATTTTTATATATTAACAGAAATATTATTTCCTTTATATCATAAAATATTGATAATTCTGAAGTTAAACTTCTTTGCTGGTATCAGTAAAACTTGTTCATGGAGACAGAAGAAAACAGAACTTACATTAGCTATAGTTGGTTTGTGTCAAATGCTAGTACCAGATGACTGGGGAAAAGTAATCCAAGACTTTTAATCCCCAAAATTAGAAAAATCTCTCATCAAATTCCTATTAGGATATAAAAGTGAATAGTAAAAACTTTGTGAACATTTTGTCTAATTTTGATTGCTTTTGTTTGAATTACACATTTTGAATCTACAATTTTTAAGTTCAGACCTTAGTCATAAGCATTGTATAAACATCAACATTTATATAATTTCCATTAAAAAGCTATAGTTATTACATAAAAATATGTTTTATAATTAAATATGAGATAAATTTGAAATGAAGTAATTGATTAAAAAGTCAATTTTTACAATTGAATTTGTGAAATTAGGACCCATTTTTGAAAAATAACAGATTAGTCAATTTGATTTAAAACAAAGATTTTACAAATAGAACAAAGTGTGTTCAAGGTTACTGAGCTCAAATTCAAGCAAACAAGCTACCAAAAAAAAAAAGCATCTAAAACTTGCCTGAACTGTAACAGAGAATAAAGAAAATGATAGTAGTAACTATAGACATGATTACAACAAGATCAACAACTAGTTTATCTTTGCTTTCAACTAACCATGCTGCACCACCAGTATCATTAGTAATCGACTAGTAATGAGAGAAACAAAAGCCCTGCCTATATTGTCTTATGTCAATTACAATCAGAATTTGTATTATAAGTTTGAACAAAAACATTAATGAAGAACAACTTTCACTCTCTATCTAAATTTATAAAATTGCTTGTCCTGACTCACTCACTGATTCATCATCGCCCAGACCAGACCGCTTAACCTAAAGAGGTGAAATTTGGTAGACAGTTAGGGGATGTCATGGAAACGCACACTAAGAAGGGATTTTTCGAAATTCCTCCGTGGAGGGGAGAGGGAGACGATTAAGGCTTAACCAAAACAACGGCTTCTAATGTACTATTTTAGATGCGATTTTTTGTTTTTATCTGCGATTTAGTAGGGTATGCCATGGCAATGCACACTAAGAAGGGATTTTTCGAAATTCCCCCACAGGCAGAAGAGGGAGAGGATTCAGTCTTCATCGAGTACTTAGGTGTATTAAATTAATAATATTTCAGACATTGTTATAAATATTTTTATCTATTTCGATTTTAAAAATGTTCGAACCATTTTAAATTTGAATTTGTTATTGCATATTGGTTCGATTACAGAACGATAGTAAACGTTCCAGAAAATTGATCAAATTGAAAATAGTTTGTTTGATTTTCGGCAATTCTCATCATTTTCGGTGGTAAGTGTTATATAACAATTACTACGGTTGTTGAAATACTGAATATAAATGGGGTTTGCTTGCAAAATCCATGCGGGCAAAGCCGCGAGTAACAGCTAGTGTTACATATAATCAGTAGTGTTGTTCAGCATTTTTAATTTACAATCATTTATGGTTTTGAACCAATGTGTACAGATACTTCAGTAATATACACTGCATTTCCAAACACCAATATTGTATTGTATAATAATTGCATAAAAACAAAATAAATTTTCAAAACAAAGAAGTTTTCTTTATAATAAGCTGCAAACATTAATATTTTTTACTGTAAATTTTATTTGCAGTAAAAATTTTACTGTAATTAAATTCAAGAAATAAAGTATAGCTATTCTAAAAAATTTATCATAATAAAAATCTGTCAATATAAGACATATTTATATCTCAACATATGAACATAATTATTGTCCAAATCTCTAAATAAGTTAATATTGTAATAATCATATTTGTTATTGGATCAACAATAATATTCTTTTATAATAGGGTATTGAAATTTTTTCTAAAAATTCTGTTAAAATCTTAATATATCAACATATTAATTTTAAATAAATCAAAGATTTTCTCTGTAGTTCTAAGTAAGGTATAAATAATAAACAACATAAACTTGCATTATGAAGTAATTTAACAATTATTTGATTTTTCAGTACTTTTTAAAAAATTAAATACATTCTTGAATTATATAATAAAAATTTTTTCACATAATTTTAGAAAAAACAATTGATCATTGTAAGGATACGACACTGCTTGCAGTTGAGTTTTATTCTGTGCAAATCATTTCTTGATGGAATAATTGTAAGCTCTGTAAAAGCCTGAAATAATAAATATTAAAATTTCATCTGAATTAAAAAAAAATTTAGTACAATTAAGTTACAAATAATTATAAAATCCATATAATTCTAAATATCTTTCCATTGCTATTTTTAATTTTAAAAAAAATTTCTTTAACTACTAATAATCATACATCTACTGATAATTAAATATTATTGGAATCTTTTTCAAACAACACTTTTTATTTACAAAAACAATCTACGATAAAATTATTTTTACAACAATTTTAAATTTAAATACCATATTTTCTTGATTTTAAGATGCATTTTTATCCATTTTTACTCTTCTAAAATAAAAATGCACTTTACAATCATTGATGTCATACATTCACAGTTCAAAATAACAAACAGAAATCATGAGTAGAACATGTGATAATTTCTGATGATTGACGCATTTTACACAAATAACAGAGGTTTTTAGTAAATCTGTCCAATGGTTATATAAGATCAATAAGCTTTACTGATAGTGAGAATTTAATTTAAACTCCTTTTCAACTTTTAAAATGTCTTCAAGAATGCATAATGCAGCATTAAAATGAACATAGAAACAAAACTGCCAAACTATATATTTTATGACATTTTTATTGCTGACTCTGATTGTGGGCACTAAGAGAGTTTTCCTAATGCCTATTGTGGATTTGGCCAGGCCACAATTGTAAGTTTGCCGACGTTGAGGGAGAATAAAGTCTATCTCGCATCAGAATGAGCCTAAGGGAAACCGCGTATGTGGGCGGTGGCGAAGGAGGCAAATGATGTACATGTGTTTTACAAGATAAAACCTGTTTATTTGTTCGAATTCATGCTTACATCGATATTGGACAATTCCAAAATCTCGCCGCTCCTGGGAACGGCGAAAGTTCGTATGTTTGGTTGCAGTTCGGGCAGACGAGAAGGATATCTGGACGAAGCAGAAGTTTGTTGTTACGTTGCGGCGTCCTTGGTGATCGGCGGATGCACAACACAATCTAAATCACCACTGTAGGCTTAATCCGGAAGAGACTCCCTTATAGTTTTTCCCCCACTGTTCACATTTTGGATTGGTCCCTCGTCCCACTCCTCGCTTCCCAATTGGTCTCTCCTTTGTCTCCAGGAGCAAGACGAAACCTTTTCGGGTCGCAGGAAAGGTCCGATTTGAGATGTCCATCTGATACCTCTTTGTCGACTCTGCTCGGTGACTGTTTATAAAACAATAACACCTGCACTCATAACTCAAGCCGTTATTTACCATTTTTTGAAGTCTAAGAATTTAACGATCCTTTTCATCTATCAAAAATTTACTTTTTTTTGTTCGATAGGTTTATCTCGGTCAACATTTTATAGACACGCGTGTCAAAGATCTACCTGTTTATGAGTGCTCGTATTAGAGTTTGTCTTCCACTAAGACCTTGACAGATAGTTTGACACATACTCGAACCGTTCCAAGTCTTGTTGTTTACATTTTGTGTCACGCAAGAATTTCACGGTTTACTCGAGTTCGAACCTCGTCTGGGAACTCACACAATGGGATAGCCAGGTG
The DNA here is from genome assembly GCF_000671375.1 of Centruroides sculpturatus. Taxonomy (NCBI): domain Eukaryota; kingdom Metazoa; phylum Arthropoda; class Arachnida; order Scorpiones; family Buthidae; genus Centruroides; species Centruroides sculpturatus. The sequence continues at coordinate 522,987 of NW_019384695.1, read as the reverse complement.
CTGAGGAATAGGGCCCAACATATCCAGGTTCAAACAAAAATTCCTGTGATTTTACAACTTTCCAGATTCAATCTCAGGTCCTCCAGAGCAGTAGGCTGATACCTTAACTGCATTAGCCATCCAAATGGCCATAAAACAATATTACAGATGTCATAAGTATAATCTCAAGTAATCACAATTTTAATTAATCATAAATTTTTTAAGATAACTTTAGAATTGTTAAAACAATTAAAATAATTATATTATTTTGAATTTTAAAATCACAACACTTCCAAACCTAAAATCTAGGTGAGAGGAACAAATGTTTTCAAACTTTACAAAGACCATCTTCAGGTTCTACTGGTCGAATGCAAATCAAGCAAAAACAGAATTTAAATAACATTTGTTGCATACAAACTTCACACGTGCAGAAATGCAGTAATAAGTTATAAACTAAAAATGAAACTGTGCAGAAATTTCATTCCATTTTGCTGGATGTTTGTATCACTTCATGAAAATTTTATCCCATACTATCTATATGTTTAATTATTATTTGAAGAGATGAGAGCAGAGTTGACTTTGACTGCCCCACAACCTCTATTTGAAGCATCTTCCATGCTTTGTTTGTAATTCCCTTTCTGTACTCACAGACAAAATATTTGCTGATCCTGGTCCACAAGTTTCAGAATGTGGACTTTTGTTCACAAGTCTGAACAGAAAATTCTATAGCAATATTGCCCAAACTAAGCCCTGAGTCAAATCAACACTCTTTAATCCAGTCCATGAATATATTTGACACATCACTTTAAATGCTAGAAACAGACCTACTTTTTCTATATATGAAATATACAAAATATTTGTGTACTATCTACTTATGCAGAATTTGGCTCTGACACCACTGGTCTAAAGTATGAAAAATCTTCCTCCCAGGAACTTCTTAAGAGCCAAATAGTTCCATTATTTATAACTTTCTTCATATACTTTTATAACCACTTAAAAGGGGTTTTTTGGATGAATAAACCAAAATGTTATGTCCTTCAAATCCAACACTCACCTGAGTTCAAGAATTACTTAGATGATGATATTTTCTAATACATTTTTTTTGCAAGATCAGTGGAGGTTGTTATTTTTATCATCATTCTGGTGTTCATTTAAACAGTTTAATAACTTTCTAGTTGTGGCACCTATGTAAAAGATCTTTGTTCCCTTATGCACTTGCTGTAATGGGACTATATACACTCAAGACTTCTCCAAAAGGGTAAGAGAAACCCTATCATTATATCATTACATAGAATTCTGCGAGTGACAGCTGCAGTTTGATGGTTTAGTGTGACCTCGTGTCTTTTATGAGCTTCAACTATTTGTAAAGTTACAGATCTTAAGCATGGGATAGAAGGCTTTGTAAATATTAGCTTCTAATAAGTTTAGGTTAAAAAACACTCCTATAATTAGAATAACATAAAGAAATTTTAAAATCAATATTCAAATTTTGCATATTCTTTTTCCATTTGAAGAAGATATTTTGAAATGTCAGAAGTACTTGCATATATTTAATTCATCAAAAAAAAAATAAATAAATCTAATTCCAAAAGATAGTTCAATTGTTTTCTTATAATTATTAGGCATTATAAGAGCTCATTGAGCTTATAAAGTTTTGTAAACATATTCATATGCAAATGTGAAAATGCTTATAAGTAACAAAATTTTAAAAATTTCTAACCATTCTTGTCAATTTAGATTTACATGGCTTATTTAAATCAGACATAAAAACTGACACACAAAATACAATAATTATTTAAATTCATGTATTCCAATTATTATTATTATTAATTTCAAGATAATGAATGATATTAATCAAGATTACTTACTATTAATGACTGTCTTTGAAAATTGATGTTGGTAATGCATAATACTTGATGACACGTATAAAAAAAAATAAAAATAATAATAATTATATATTAAATAAAAATAAATTTTAATTTAAATATTTTTACTATTTTATATCAATACAGTAAAACCCCGAGTATCTGAGATAAAAAACACCTCAGAAGCTGAAAAATACTATAAATATTCATAGAAAACTTCCATACTGGTTTCAACAGCTAAGTTTATTAACCTGATGATCTCTGATGATCAAAAACATTCATTTTTGCAATAAATTTAGTTGCTGGAACCAGTATGGAAAATGTCTATTTATTTCAAAAATGAACCTAACACCTATATGCAATTTATAGCAAATAACTATAAAGTTCTAACATTTCTGAGACCCTCATCAGGAATAAAACAAAAAACAGTTCTATCATTTGACAAAGAATACCTTTACATTTAAAAGATCAATTCCAAATATTCAAAAATATGTTTGATATGTGTCATGACGCACAGTTTAAAGCATAAAAATAAAAAAAAAGGCTTTCGACAATTCAATTGTTTACATGGCATGTTTTTTAGACATTAAAAAGTCTGTTAATTACTTCTTTATGCTAAAAATGGGTCATTTATGGCATCATTGATGACTTCAATTTTATTTCTATTAATCAATGTATTATTATATCAAGTTTATAATTGTATAAAATACAATCACTAAAATCCAGACAACAGAAACAACTAAAATCCAGAAAAACTCACTTTACTAAAATAAAATGAATGTTTTCAACATTTTTAAAATATTGTGTTTAAATACAATGGAATGCAAAATGGAAGATAGAATACAATTTGAAAATTAAATATCATCATCAGATTGAATGAAACATAATGCTATGTAGTTGAGGTCATCATATTTAAGCAATGGAGAAACACATATTGGACTAAAAGTATATTTTGAACAGAGACTTCATGCACTGTAAAAGGTCTCAGGCTTTCCTACATTTAATTGCAGAGTCTTTGGAGGACGCTTTATAGATTGCGTCCTCCTTATGCATTGTTAATGACTTCAACAATATATTGCAACTTATAACTATTAAACACCAAAATTGGCAGAACTCTTCTTTAATGAATATGACGTGGACAGTAGCTAACAACCAACGAAAAACATTCAGAGTGACATCATGTTTTGGAATCACTTTGGTGAAACAGTATAGTATAGTGTTTAAAATGTTTTCAATCAATCAAGTTTAACTTGGTTTAAATCACTTAGTAAAATGCAAACATCATTTTTGCTTTAATCAATGTCCATTTTGTTCATTCATAGTGGTTCAAATAAAAAGACAGAATAATGATTCACTGACTAGGAACAACCAACATGTAGGGACAATTTCACAAACAACAAATATCTGACTCAAGAAAGACATTACAATACCTTCTTGAGAATCCTTACTTACCAATCTTACTCCCACAGACTAAAATAAAAGAGTAACATGAAAGGTCACAGGTTCCACTTAGTATCAAAAGGTGAAAGCCATAGCAACAAAATTGGTTAAAGATATCACAAAAAAATGTTTCTCTACAACTGCTTTGAGTGACACAGATGCTAACAAATACATAGCTGCAGAAGAAGCTTACTTTGAACATGATGTGGTAAAAAACTTTGTGCATGCTATATAATAAAATTTGTAGTAAAATTTTGATTCCTTTTTGGCTCTACATTGTAAGTTATATGTACAGTATATATATAACACATCACTCAATAAATAATCTGATGATATTTAATTTTCAAATTGTATTCTATCTTCCATTTTGCATCACTCAATAAATCTCCAGTCTGACACATATATGGCAACACGGTTGACAGACCCATACGATTTCTAGATAGTACTAATCTTCAAATGATGTGTCAAAATTTTGTGACATTCTGACAATTAGTTTACAGCAGGGGTGTCCAACCTTTTTGTTTCTCTGGGCCGCATTAGAAGAAGTCAAGGAGTTTTGGGCCACCAGCAGTAGCGTAGCGTAGGGGGGAGCGGCAGGGGCGACCCGCCCCGGGCGGCACTTTTTAGGGGTCGGCAAAATTTCACAATAAATAATAATAATATCTTGTAAAAATTTGTACCATTTTATTTCATATTTTCATCCACCTACGACTCGGACTAATTAAAATGAGCACGGCAATAGTGTTACCATCCATCCGGATAGTCCGCGAATCGACTCGCAGTCCGGGGATATCATGCGCAACCTGTTGACCTTATTTTATTTTTGTTTTTTGTTTTTTTTCTTTGATTGTGCGATTCATTTGTAATCATATACACCTCCAATATCCAATAGTGCTAGGTCATTTGCGTTACTCCTATCCAAGTCTCCCTAGTCGCTAACTGTAACTGATTTAGAACGGGCATGCACTGCAAATTATTCTTCGCATTGCAAAATGATATACGCATGCGTCAGGAATTTCTGTTCGAACAAATCTCACCTGCCATCAGGGTTGGCGATTTAAAAAATGTGGCAACACTAGCACGAAATTTTTCATTACTTATTCTGTGACGAAACTGAATTTTAGTCTTTTAAATTGAGATACCTAAATAAGGGGCGGTGAAATTTTCCTCTGCCCCGGGCGGCTGACACCCAAGCTACGCCACTGGCCACAAGTACTGTACATATAATATATACTTGTGGTTCAATATACAAGTATATTTAAGGATTATCATGTCTAGATTATAATAATAAGTATTAAAACTTTATCAAGATAAAGGATATTTTAAAAATTACTTCTACAGACACTTTTAATTTTTATTTAGAAATAGATAAATTCATTTATTATAAAGGAGACAAAAATTTATTTGAAAAACACAAATATTTGTTTTATTTGAGTCTCTAATTAATAATAAGCAACGAAATAGAAGAGAAGGTGGTATTATGGAACCCCAATTATATTTTAGTGAACTGTAAACGAAGTATCATAACTACACCCACATTTTTTGTGCGAAAAGTACTGGTAACTAGTAAACTAAATGTTCCTAATTGGATTTTTCGCTAGTGAAATTATAAGTATGGTTTTTGAAGGCTTTTGTACAAAAAGTCCAAAAGTAGGCTTAGAGAAAATCGGGTGGTAATATGGAACCTTACTGTATATTTTCAAAAAAATGCTTTAATGTAGCCAAAAACAAATAGGAAAGGACAAAAAATGTTAAATAATTACAAAATTATTTACTCCAATGTATTTTATCGCAAAAATGCTTTTATAATAGAAAAATATGACCTCCATCAACAATATATATTCCAGCAGCTCTTTTTCGATATTTTCAGACTTTCTACCTAGTGTCTTTTTCCCAAATTGCTCCGGACGAATGTCTGATTGCAAAGAGAGAGTTCGGAGGAGTTGAGTTCCATATTACTGTAAAAGCACCAAAGGGGTCCGTATTTCACGCATCGCCATCTCGAATTAACTTATGTCTGTCGAGACCAAAATTTAAAAAACGTGAACATCACACAGATTAATATGTACCCCTAAGTCTCTGGAACGGAATACATGCACCAGTGAACCTACAACTACACGATTTATATTTTAAAAATAATTAAATTCACTTAGCATTCAAAACTTGCGAATTTTGAAAAAAACAAATTTGCTGATTAAATGCGGACAACAGTTTAACTGAAGTAAAACGGGTTTTCCCCTTGCTATGGATGTCTGCCTAGTTCAGTTTAGCCACATTCCGCTACAGTTCGCCTTTATTATCAGTTCGAAATGGGGTGGTTCCATAATACCTGCAGTGTTCCATAATACCACCTTCTCCTCTACCATTTTAAAGTGCATTTTTATTCAACTAATATAAATAATATGTAGCCCAAAAGTAGCCAAAGCGCCAAATGATATTTTTTACGTCAAACAAAAAAAATAGCCACATTTGGCGCAATGTAGCCAAATCTTGCAACGTTGGAAAAAATACTAAATAAAGCTGGAGTTGTGAATCAAAGGATTATAGACCCAAGTGCAGGAAAAGAAGAGAAAGGACAAAAGATAAAATAGTGAGAAAGGTTGGAAAATTAAGGGTCAACAGAAGATCTATTTAACCTTTCTCACCACTACATCTTTTGTTTTTCTCATCGTTCCCTCCTTTTCAGAAATTTGGATCTATAATCCTTTGAGTCACAACTCCAGCTTAATTTAGTAATCCTTCCGCATTCACACGTCTCCAAGTATTTGAAAATATTTACTTTCCACTCAAGAATAATATACGAATAAAGGTTTACGGCTTTGTGAAGCTTCTTTTTTGAGTTTATGCCGTTGAAATAGATAAATAATAAAAAAATTAAAACATTTTGTCGGTTCTGTTTACATGTTTATTGGGCCGCATTGAAACTTGCCTTGGGCCGCATGCGGCCCGCGGGCCGCGGGTTGGACACCCCTAGTTTACAGGTTACAGTGGTTTTAGTAATGCCAGTTTTGTAATTTTCGAAACAATGGATAAAAAGAATTTCATGTGCTGATTAAACATTGGTTTTTGATGGGGAAAAATACTGATGGCTTGATAAGCATTATGGAGATTCTGCACCAGGAAAATCAACTATCATTGATTGGTAGGCTGAATTTAAACATGGTTGTACAAACACCAATGACGCTGAACACTCTGGTTGCCCAAAATTATCAGTTGTTCGGAAAACATAAAAAAAGTCCACAAAATAGTTTTGAAAGACCATAAAGTGAAGTTGTATGAGATAGCTGACACCTTAAAGATATCAGAAGGTAGTGTGTTTACAATTTTACACAAGAATTTGAGAATGCATAAGTTGCTTTCAAAGTGGGTGCCATGTTTGCTCATATCGGACCAAAAACAACAACGCATTGATGATTCAGAGTGCTGTTTGGAGCTGTTCAAGCAAGATAAAAAAGATTTCTTGCATCAATATGTGACAATGGATGAAACATGGATTCATTACTACACACTTGAATCAAAAAGATCGTCAGCTGAGTGGACAGCAGCCAGTGAAAGTCGTCCAAAGCAACCAAAAACTCAAAAGTCAGCTGGCAAGGTTATGGTATCCGTATTTTGGGACGTGCATGGTATTTTGTTCATCAACTATCTTGAGAAAGGTAAAACTGTCAATAGTGAATATTACATGGCACTATTGGATTGACTGAGTGTAGAAATCAAGAAAAAATGTCCTCACATACAAAAGAAAAAAGTGCTGTTCCATCAAGACAATGCCCTGGGTCACAGGTTGATGAAAACGATGGTTAAATTGAACGAATTACGCTTTGAATTGCTTGCTCACCCACCATACTCTCCAGATCTGGCCCCCAGCAACTAATGGCTATTTACTGACATCAAAAAGATGCTCCACAAAAAGAAATTTGGCTCAAATGAAAAAGTGATAGCCAAAATTGAGGCCTATGAGAGCAAAGACAAATCGTTCTATGAAAAAGGCATTGAAAAGTTAAAGGAGCGTTGGAATGAATGTATCACTCTTGAAGGAGAGTATGTTGATGAATATAAGTTGAATTTCTAAAAAAAAATTGTTTTTCTTAGTTAGACCGGAGACTTATTGAGTGATGTGTTAACCTTTCAATCCACTGAAAAAATGGTTTAAATAAAAAAATTTACAAGATTCACTCAAATTATTTAACCAGTATTGAATTTTTAAAATGAAAAATATTCAAGAAAAATATCAAAAGAAAAATATCCAAGTTTCAACCCTGAATGTATATGTTTTTATCCATCTGTCTCATACTTAGAAAACTGTTAATCGATGATAATTAACCAGAATTCAAAATTATAAGAGAGGATAGATTTTTATTTTTTATTGGCATTTTTTTCGATAGCTGATACCTTCTCTCAAGCAAAACATGTCTTTCCATGTGTTCAACAAAACTCCAGGGAATTGTTAAGATGTGTTACTAAATTGACCAACACTGTACTAAGTACATCTCTCAATGGTGTAGAGACGTTACAAACAGCTACATTTACTCTACAAAACGCAGCTGCACCTACCCACATCATGGACANACCAGAATTCAAAATTATAAGAGAGGATAGATTTTTATTTTTTATTGGCATTTAATTAGAAAAAATTAATAGATTTATATAATGTAAACCAAAATGGATTTACATTATATAAATCTATTAATTTTTTCTAATTTTAAAAACAAATTGGAAAATTAATTATTGTTTTCAAAACAAATTCTATTAATCCTTCATTTAAAATTATCACATGATGACACTGAATACACATTTCCAAAGCATGATTCATAAATATTGTTAAGTTCAATTGTAACATGTGTCAGGTGTGTGGATGTCAGCAAGTGTTGATGGACAGTCCACAGCTTTGTCACACATGTCAAGTGGGTGAGATAATAGTATCCCCAAGAATGTAGGGTGAGATTGTTCCGCCTAGAGAGGGAGAAATTGTGTGCTACTTTGTGGTGTATCGAGTCAGTACTGACTGGGGAGCTAACCAGAGTGGGTAGCTGTGTGGCTGGTCAGGAACCAGTATTGTAATTATCAAATAATTGTCGGGTGCCAGAGAGTTGCTCGATTGTGGAGTGCCAGAGAGTCACTCGCTGATTTGGAGACATTAAAGTGTAATTGTGTTGTTATTGTTAGAAAGGAAGTGTGTACTGTGTTCTTTTAAACCATGAAAACGAGAACATTTTACACCACCATCATCACAACAAATATCAATAATATTAAATATTTTATTAATGAATACAGTAGAGCATCGATTATCCGACTCAATTGGGGACTCAGGTTGGTCAGATAACCGAAAAGAATGAAAAAAATACATTATTAGTATAGTATATTAGTATATCCCATGTAATTAGTATATTGCTATTAACCAACTTTGCGTTGAACTTTTATCGATGTTAAGCCTAACAAATTTTTTTTTTAAATAATAATCGTCACTATTGTAGCGTTAAAAATTATTTTTAAATTATTTTATTGCTCACAAAACAAACAACCACTCATAATTAGAAAATTAAGTCTCGTTTAAATACTGGCCTCCCTTCAATGGTCGAGCTATGTTGCCAGCTAAAACATGCAAAAATTTATAAAAAATTATATTAAAGTAGCCAAGACATAGCCAAATATTGTAGTGCCACATCACTAGCGGACAATTGAAATTTGCCGACTAGAACGGTCGGTTAACCGAGGTGACGGTTAATCGGGGGTCGGATAATCGATGCTCTACTGTATTTCAAAAAGAAAAAAAATATTGTTTTCTTTTAAAATAATTTTACAATTTGTATTGTAATATTTGAATGTAGAAAACCTTTCTAAAGTAAGATTCACTATACAGTCACATTGCTCTATTAACTAATTAATTCCCTACTGGTAGGATTTCTCATTTCCCAGTCTTTTGCATATCCTGGAATTTCGGGAAAAAAGTGAACTGTTTCCCGGGATAGAATTAATTATTTTTAAGATATACAAAATATCTTGAAGGATAATTTTCATTTTTTAAATAAAACATAATACAAAATATTATTGTAAATTTTTATAATAAGATTTTAAAAAGCAAAGATGGTCAATACTCCAATCACTCAATCTGATTCTTATTTCAGTAATGAAAAGTACTGCTATCGAGAATGCCCTTTCTGATTCAATTGATGTGAGTGGAATCATGTTTAATGCATTTAAGAAAAGACAGATGTTATGCGTTTTTTCACCTGTAGCCTGGAAGATTCCTAGTTTGTTTTCGAGATTGTAATACTTCTTTTGCTCTCTAGTATTCTTGATTTGTCTACCTTGGCTACTCTAATAGCAGCATCAAGCTTACACCTGATAAATTGGCAGTTTTTTTGGCTTTAATAATCAGGTTTATGAAGAAAAACTTCATACTCATTTGTACCCTTATGCAATTTGCACAACCTGGTGTTATGCAGTTATTGAAGATACTTGGCATGGTTAAAAATTAAGACAGCATAAGCACAATTATTCCAGATATTACAGGTTCTGACAAGTAAAGAATTTTCAAAGTCTTGCCACAAATAAGCTACATACTGATTATTGACCATTTGTGACATGCTATAACAAGCAAAAATTTAAAAAACTAATAAGTTAGCTTTAAAATTAATAAATACAAATATATTCTGACAGTTTATGAGTTAATTATACTTTCTATTTGCAAAATTTCCTCAACCTTAACACAAAATAAGAAAGTGAAACTTTTTAAGAAATTTGCAGGATTTCCCGGAATGAGAAGAATTTCCCAGAATATTTCCAGGGTTAAAAATCAACTGGTATCCTGGGACCCCGTTTGAGAAACCCTACCTACTAGAAATATCATATTGTTTGGCACATTCAAATGATCAAAAAAACTACAAATGGATATGAGATGATACGAATAAACTTGACAACAGAGCATATGAAATTGCTTAACTTATAGATCTATAGAAATCATTTTATTTTAAATATTATAGTTTAGAAATATTTTAAATGATTTGGCTAACTTTATATATCATTTGCCATTTATAGATAGATATTGATTAGAATCAATTGAAATAATTTTAGATCAAACATACAAGTCAAGCTCTGAATGAGACAGTTGGGACCTTATCAGAGCTGTAGAGCATACCCATAAAAGCAAAAAAGTCAATGGAACCATACCAAATAGACACCCACAAATGCTGTAAATAATCAGGCTATAATTTAGAAAAAGTAATTATAAATTACAAATTAATTTGACACTACAGGGAGGCATTAGGCACCATCTCATATTAAAATTAATAATTATAATTTTAATACAAGCCAAGTATAGCCCAATTATTTACAGCTGTTGTGGGTGTCTATTTGCTATACATCGGGCTTCTATTGGTATTTCTACATGGAGCCATACCTCTACAAACAACCCTTCCCATGATACAGACAACTGCATTAAATTATATCATTTGACAATATTTAAAATAATAATGACTAATTTCACTTAACATTAATACATATTTTTGTATTGTCAACTGATATAAATTAATATGAATTGTTATAAAGTGAATATTTCAGATTACAAAGTGAAAAACAAACATTTCATATCCTTTCATTCTCAATGAACATTAATAAATTGTATCTATTACCCAAATGATCTATCTATTAATGTTCATTGGAAATGAAATGAAATGTTTGTTTTTCACTTTCAAATATGAAATATTCACTTTATAACGATTAATTTATATCAGTCGACAATGTCAGGCTCACATCAGTTGTATTGAAATGATACATATATCATTTCAATACAACTAATGTGAGCCTGACATGAAATACTCATTCAAAACAATTTGTATTAAACGATATCAGTTGACAATATTTCAAATGATACCAATTTCAATTATCTCAATTAACATCATTTAAATTTAAATTATTCCAATTATACTATTTCAAATGTCACCAACTGATGCTTTCACTAGGGATTAAGAATGTAAACAAAGTTTTAACAGTAAGTTAATCTCATTAAGTTAAGTTCAGTAACTTATAGATTACATCCATACTTATTAATATAAATTAACTAATTCTTAGATAATCTAATCTACTAAACAACGTAAAAACTTATAATTTAAATGGTCTGGGAGTCTCGGGAGTTCTTTCTCCTTTTTTCATTTTGCTGCAATTCAGATCTTTCACATACACGTTACTTTGGTAACGTGTATTTCATTTTACTTTTCAAAAAACAATACACGACTTTCTCTCCGCAAATACAAAACCGGAAGCATGTGTGATTTTTGACGTTGCCAACTCGATGACGAAATTTATTTATATATAATTTTTTTTTTTTTTTTTTAACTCTGTTCTCCTTTTGAGCGCTAAAGCGGAGGTTCACTAAATAGTAACTATTTATATAATATAAAAATATACTACTACTTGCACCATCAGAATAATATTGAATTATGGCAGTTACTTTTTGGCCGATGGCCGAGCTACCATCGCTCTGGGGAATCCGAGATTAAATCCGGATGGGTCGAAAACACCAAGAATTTTTCGGGGTAGTCCGGATATTTTGGGTTCCAGGGGCGTCCAGAGTCGTCGCCAGGGGCAGGACCCAAAATTTACATTGGCCCCTAGTAAATAATTACAGGTAACCCTCGTATAACACGGTAGTTACGTTCCAAAAAATTGCCGTGTTATGCGAATCCGTGTTATACAAAACAAAGAACTAATACGAAAAGGAGGGTTAGATTCCAAAAATTAAAAATTATGCTAGTATATTTTCATAATTAAGATAAATATCTTTATTAAAATTTTTTTAAGTGATACATATTAATATAAATTAAACAATATTTTCTTCGTCATCACTAAAAACACTATTAATTAACCGAGAGCGTTTTCTTTTTGGCAAGTTATCCTTATCCTCTAAGCATTTTTCTGCTTTATCTTCAGATCCATGCTTTACCTTTTGCAAAATGTATGTAATTTTAGATTGCTTGCTTCTAGTTAAAAGGTCCTTATAAATTTCCTTATATGGTGCTAAGCACTTATGAAGAATAAAGCAAGTATGGAATGAAGGAAAAACATTCGGCAACATCAGAAGCAGAAGCGTCGCGATCTGGCAACATTGAAACACATTTCGAGAAGGACCACCTGTATCGACAGAAGGCGAGAAGAGAAAATTTACATACTTAAGTACTAATAGTTCATGAAAATAATAATTTTCGTGAACTATTATTAGTTAAGTATGTAAAAATTTATTACATTTCCTGTTGTACGAGGGTTTTACCCATTTCTCGAACCGTGTCAGAGTGAATCCGTGCTATAAAAGTACCGTGTTATACGGGGGATGGTAGCAATTCTCGAACCGTGTTAGAGCGAATCCGTGCTATAGAAGTGCCGTGTTATACGGGGGTTACCTGTATTTGAAAATTTATTTTGAGTTTTATTTTCCCGGCTATTATGTATACATAACAAGGGAAAATATTGGAATCGTGTTAAATTTGATCCACCGAGCTTTAATGCAAATTTCTGGGTTCGGGAGTCGTTTTAAAGCCCGTGAACTTAAAAATGTCAAAAAATGGAGAAAAATTCCGTGGATGTTTTTGTATGTTTGTGTGTTGGAGTTTATTTCGTCTAATTAACAGCCTAGACCAGGGATGACCAATTCTCGGCCCACTCCGGATGGCCGAGAGGTCACGGTGGCAGCTTACCGCTCCGGGAGACCCGAGTTCGAATCCTAACAGGTCAAAAAATCCCCAAGAATTTTTCGGGGGGTGGTCCGTTCAGATATGTCGGGTCCCGTCTCTCACCACCATTGTGGGCCTGGTCGAACCCATAATGAGCTTGCAAAAAAGAGTCCCTCTTAGTGCCCACAGGGCGAAAAGAGTTTAAAAAAAAGTCCTCGGCCCACTGAACCCTAAATTTTTTAGGTACAGTACACTTTCATTTATTTTGATAAAGTTTGTCGTAAAAATTATTCTCGTTTCACTGGATACACTTTAATGTCGAAATGGCGTAAATGGTGCTAGAAAATTGTTTTATCTAGAAAACTGTTATGCATGGTAATACATACTGTTTGAACAATTCTTTTCGTGCATGAAAACATCAAACTGCTGAAAGAAATATGTCGATTGATTCCCATTTAACTAACATTCTTAGAATTAAGACTAGTACCATTAAAGCAGATACTCGTATTGGCAATATTATAAAAGGAAGGCAATGTCAAAAATCGCATTGAATTTATTTATACTTTGTGTGAGTATAATTTTTTAATGTCAATAATACAGAATTTTTTGTAATTATATAAATTTGTTATTAAAATTTGATATTCATATTTTGGACTTTTTAAAAGTATGTATTTATATAAGGTACTTTCGTGGCCCGCAGAATATACGTAAATTTCTAATTTGGCCCATAAGGATAAAAGGTTGGACAACCCAGGCCTATGTCATCCGGCCGTCCATATTTTTATTATTTGAGGCAATTTGCTAATTTTGTACATTCATATTAATATTTGGTATTCAATACAATATTGCAATTGTTTTTATTTGTCTTAGATTTACTAAATTAATAAATCAAAATCTGCTGTAGATAACTGCAGATCTTTGATTACGTAATATTCTTATATAAAAAGGATATTTGTTTTGTTTGAAACGTAGCTGAAATTATAATTACTAAATCTAATAAGAATTTAATTTGATAAATATCCAGTGATTGTAAAAAGTTAAGATTTTTTTCTGAAATTTGGCAATTGTTATGTGCTTACCTTTTTAATCAATTCATTACACCCGGCTTTTTTTTAGTTATTAAAAAGTCACCCATGTAAAACAATAGAAATTTTAATATATAAAGTGATAGTAATTAGAGAAGACGTGTGTTCAGTCCTCTTTAGAAAGATATATTGGGCAGAAATCTCAAACAAATTTGGCATAGCCTACGTACTGTGCTGAGTATTCGATTTTGATTTTCAGGAATAAAACTGACTTAATTTACTGCATTCTTTATGTTACTAGCGAGGTTGAGGCCGAAGTTTTAAACGCGAAAACGTTTACATCGGACGTTCAGCACCGCTTTCCCGTAAGAGTAGAAGTTTGACAATGGTATTTGGATAGTCAGTGGAATCATGCTCGACATTCAAAACACCATTGCCAAACTACTAGACTTACGGCAAAGTGGCGCTGAACACGTTTTCGCGTTTAAAACTTCGGCCTCAACCTCGCTGCTACCGGTATTAATAATTTTCTCCCATAAACCAAAGTCGATCTATCACGTGATAATTGATAGATCGACTTTGTTGGGTTGTTATAACATAATACGGGAAGTATTGTAATCAGTGGTGTACTGTAGTGGGGGCGGCCCGCGCCCGGGCGGCACTTTTTAGGGGGCAGCAAAATTACCTTTTAGGAGGTGGCAAAATTTCACAATAAATAATAATATCTAATAATATATTGTAAAAATTTTAAACATCCTAATCTATACTTGCATCGTGCCTATGATAGTGCTATCGTCCGGACAGTCCGGGAATCGGTAATTTTTTCATCCGAGGAAATCCTGCGAAACCTGTTGACTTTTTTTTGCTTGTACGATTCATTCGCGTTCATATACACTACTAATATCCAATAGAACTATTTTAAACAGGTCGCTGCACTACCACCGAACTTTTCATTGCTTGCTTGTTTTGTGACAAAACTGAATTTTGGTCTTTTAAATTGAAATACCTAAATAAGGGGGGCCGAAATTTTCCTCCGCCCCGGGCGGCTGACACCCACGGCACGCCACTGATTGTAATCTCAAATTTTTACTTTTGTGTTACTTTTCTGGCTGTTTTAAATTAATGTAAATTCTAGCCACTGTCACGTAACATAGGTTACATCTCCGACTATTATAATATTGTAATCATGTCACATTTGATCATTCGGGCTTTTGGAATCGTGATATTTTGACATCTGTGAACCCAAAGTCAAACTATGGAAAAAATTCCTTAGATATATATGTGTGTTGTAGTCTATTTCGCATATCTCGGTATGGGGTAATGATTAAGAAACGAAATTTGGCACAACAGCTTGAATATAAGGGTCATTGATGCTATTAAATTTTGGAGATTAAAAATCAATGTTTTTTTTGTGGTTTTAGGCTCTTTACCGCTCAGAGCACAAAAAGGCCAACAAATACTAGTGATAAATCGATTGGGTGAGGATAGAGGTCATGTCATTTCTCGAGAGGGATCAAACTTAAAGATTTTACTTAGTAGGGACTGTCCATAAATTATGTCCGCATTTTTTCTTGAAATTTTTATTCCTACCTTCCTCTTGTCCCAGTATGTCAAAGTCTCCATAACCCCCTTCCTCTTCGGACGTCCAACAAAACTCGACCCCTTAATATTTTACTTTTTTGTTTATATATTGTCTACTTGGACCTTGTTTATAAATGCAAATACTAGTACTTAGCAAAGAGAGGAGACTTCCTCTCTTTGCTAAGTACTAGTATTTGCATTTTTCATGAAATAGAGAGGGTGCTGCATTTTTACAAAATGGCTACTTTATTCGGGTCGCTTGTAACTAGTAATGTAAAATTAATCATATATTACTATCCGATATAACGATATATGATGCTTGTAGCTGTTTATCGAGAAATATTATAGGAGAACAATTATTGCTAACAGGATACATCATTGTGGGGTATCAAAACAAAGGAGTGAGATCGTTCTATACATACTTGTGCCCTTTGCGTAAAAACATCAGCTTTGACATTGTCCCATCAGGGCCAAATTTAAAAATAAGCTATGTAAGTTGTTGCTTAGGGCCTCAAGTTTCAACAGGCCTCAAACATTTCTACAAAAAAGAAAATTGAAGTCAAATTTTGTAATAAAAAGTTTTTTACAAACCAACAAAATATACTTTACTTTTTATTTTGTATAATCAATAATATATATGTATAATAATAATATATAAAAGACACTTGCAATGAAATGAAACCATATAAAAATAAATATAACAAAAATCATTCATGGAAAAGAATAAACTACATGTCTACATTAAAATCCAACACAAACTTATTTTATAAACAGAATGGAATTTTTATTTACATTAGAAATGTTTTTCAACCTCTCAAGTCTCTCTNCATTAAATTAAAAAAAAAAATTAACATAAAGTCTTTTTTTAAAAAAGTGATAAAAACCAATTTAAAAAAAGATTTTTAATGGAACGCATATAAAAATTTAATTAAATTCAGTTATAAAACACGAGTTGTGAAACTTCATCTTTTTTTTCCAATATCCGTATTAAATCAGAATATGTCTGATTTAATTCTTTTCATGACTGACTTCTAAAATTTTAAAGGGTTAGTAAGGGGCCTTACAGAGCTCAGCTTAGGGCCTCGAAATGCTTAAATCCGGCCCTGTGTCCCATACAAAATTACTACCATTTTAAACTTTAAGATTCTTTAAAATTGACAGCGTAACTTGTTCGTGTAAAACTGGACAATTGGGAAACTTTTGCCAATTCTTAGCAGCCTAATCCACTCTTTCAGAATTTGGAGCATCTCATAAATATAACCAACCAATTTCCAAATAACCGTCATCTGTTTTTCATGTGGGAATAGATGAAAACTTATATCCGGCTTCTGTATGGCTTTGAAATTACAATTTGGAACACAACAGAATGCTTTGCTTTTTCTATTGTTATTCATCTTTACTGCTGATAATACATGAGAATGATTCAAATGACTCAGATAAAATAGTTTTATTTTTAATATCAATGTTTAATATGACTTGATCACACACTTTACATTTTAAACAATTTTTCTGATGTAAAATATTTCTTGCATTTTATGATGTATGTTACTGTAATAATGTTTTTTTAGTGTAATATTTAATTTTTTGAGAAATATTAAAAGTTTTCATTTGCTTTATTTGTAAACAATTTACCCTTAAATTTTATTTAAAAATTGAATCCTTAATAAATATATAAGAATTCGATTTCTGACTTTAAAAATCAAAAAACTTTTCAGAAAAAAAAATATCTTTTCATTACAATGTCATTCACAGAAATCCAGAATGGAAGGAATGTGGCAGACATACTTTGTACGACCACACTGTAATTTACGTTTACAGATAAAAAAGTTATTTTTAAAAATAAAATCGCATATCGGGAAAACTATGCAACTCATTGCTGGATTTTTTCTATCAAGCTAGGGGAAATGTAAAAAAAATACTGACAACATTTTTACATTTAGAATTTTATAAGTACTGTATAAGAAAATTTGTAAAAACTACAATATGTATCATTTTAAGACAACATAAAATAATTATATTGTATATCATTTTTTTATATTTTGTACTAATGTTTTATGTATTGTCAATTTATCACATTTATATTTTACCCTTTTAATTCATCTTGTTGTTTTTAAAAAGCAATCAAAAATTAAAACAAAATACATTGTTAAAAACTGAAATATATTTAATAGACAAAATAATATATATACATCAAATTCAACTTAATTTATATTTAATACAATTACGGTTACATTAAAATTTCGTAATAACAAATGCTATGAAACAAATTTTTATTTTTATAATAAACTAAACAATATTTCATACAAGGATGTTAATAAAGTTATAGGAATTATTAACTTTCTTTTTAATTATTATTTTTTTCAATGTTTTGATACACATTTGTAATTTTGAAGTTCTGCCAAAGTATTATAATTATAATACAGTAAAATTCCTATTATATGAAATAACTGGGGCCTTGGAGTGTCTGAATATGTGCAATATCCAGATAATTGGACTTTTGCTTAAAATAGTCAATTTTTCTATGCAAATTACTCATTATGTACATATGTACATAATTATGTGCAAATAAAATATTAATTGTGAAAATGTACACAATGAATACAGTTTATTTTTTACATTTAAAAGAAAATTACTTTTCATGCATTTTGAGTACATATACATACATTCCTATTTGTTTTTAACAAAGAAGAGCAATCAGATAATTGGAAATCCAGACAATCAGTGTCTGGGTAATTGGAGTTTTATTGTAATCATATTCTATAAGTGATTTTACTAGTCACAGTTTGATTTTACCAATGAAATTGCAAGTAATAATGAACAAATTATCTGATTATTATGAGATTTATATATAATAATGATGATATTTTAATTATTTGACAGTTTTTTAATTTTTGTAATTTCTAAATCCATGATTTCATACCTATAATAATCAGTTCCAATTCTCCTGAGTATTAACCAAATATCACATAATACATTCCAAAATAAATTTAATTACTGTATTTAGAAATGCGGTCAAACCAATTTTATGCATTAAACTAATTTTTGAATATTAATTACTTCATTTCTCAATGGCACTGTATTCTACCAGTAATTACTTTGTCATAAATTCATATTTATAACTGGAATTTGGCATTTACTGATAAAGATTTATTTTTATCAGATGCAGTTTAAATTCAGTTCTATAATTTTTTCAGTTCAGTATTTAAATTTTGACTAAACTCTATCTCGTATTCTACTCTTGACCCAAAGTGTCAAATGTATACATACGAAACAATGCTATATTATTGTAGTTTGCTGTTTGTTTCTTCATATTAAATGTTTTTCAAGCTCATTGTCAGATACATACTTAAACCCACTGAATAGATTACAACATTTGAATAATGACTATACAATAGAACATTCAATGTTTATAAGAATATATTTAACAAAATCATTTAATAAGAAATAAACAGCCCTCTACATTATATATATCAATACATCAATAATGTTATTTTAACTCATTTTTATTTTTAAGTTAATTTGGTTTCTAATTTAAAAATTCTTTGTGAATAACCAAGTCAAATGTTGTTTATTATTATTATAAATTATTAATAAAAATTATATATTACACAATTTTAATGATAATTTTTATAAATCATTCATTATCTTCTTTAATCAGTTAACTTCACAACTTTTGGAAGCCAATATAAAATAAATTTTATAAGTAATCTATTAATTAAATGTTTAATGACAATTACTACATTATAAAGTCAAAAAAAGCATTAGCCTATGAAAGGCAAATTATAAACTGATCATTTATTTTTATTAAAAATTTAAAATAACAACATTTTGTAATGGTCATTTAATAACTAATACTGATACATTTCAAATTTGTTTTAACCAATTCAATCATTCTGCACCAGTGTATGAGATGTAAATCAATTATTGTAGCATCCAGTAACAGAATAAACAATTATCTTTAATCCAGCAATTAATTATAATTTAGCAACAAATATTTTCAGTTACGTTTATCAGTCATCTTCAGTTTAGAAAATAGAAGGAAAAAACTGTTCATTAATTGCCAAATTAAACATTGTTGGATAGAAATGTAGTTCTGAATGATGTAGTTAAAAACTAATCAAAGCTACAGAACATGCCCATAAGAGTAAAAAAAGTCAAAAGAACTGATGATCTTCTATATGTGACTCTTCATGAGATTAAGCACCCCAAAATCAGCCTATCTGGATTTTTGAAGACCCTAAAAATTGGAGTAAAATTTAAAAGTAAAAAAATCTGGAACTATTTCTCAAAACAATACTAAAAATCAACTGTTTTCTACTTTACTAGAGATGTATAAAACATAGCTCATAAAACATGAGAAATGCTATTGCACAGATACTTTCAAGACATGATAAGGTTAACAGAGTTCACATTACTTGTTAAATACATGATAGGCTTAATAGAGTGCACTCTATCAAGCCTATCATGAGTTTAACAAGTGATCTGTAAGCTGATTTCAGGGAGGCTATATCTTGCAAAGGGTCACATGTATATCATCAGTTCCTTTGACATTTTTTACTCCTAAGGACATAGTCTACAGCTCTGATAATATCCCAATAACCTCATTCAGAGCTGCATTTCTACTGGTTGTTGTTTTTATTCTATACTATTCATCCACTTCTAAACTTTTGTAATCTTCCGGTAACAAGGAATCTTAGAATTTACTAATTTATGATTTCAAAATAATCAAAATATATGCACTATATATTGAATGAAACTAGAAATATATAATCTACAAAATAAAATAACTAAAATATAAAAATAAATAAAAATTAATCATCAAATTAAAGGTATATAGAATAATAATAGTTCACTGTTAATACATTAAGTGGAATCTTTTGAAATGTTTTTGAATACCATTTGCAATAAAAATGTTTGCATTCCAATATAAAATTTATGAATGATATTGATTTGTGAGAAAAATTTTATGAAGTACTTTCTATTATAGCAAAAATCTCCTCAAATAGGATATGCCTGAAACTTGGACATTTATCATGGGAACACACACAATTCCTGTTAAATACATATATAGTACAGCATCTCCTATATGTTGGACTCCTTGTATATCTATGGGTTCTCATTTAATTCCGCTATGATGAACAATCTAATACGTCACAAAAATAAAAGAGAGGTCATTCTTTATATGCTGTACATACTGAATGGAAAGTGTGCCTCCTCTCTATCTTGAACACTCCTCTACGTTGGACATGTAGACTTAGAATGATTTCACTGTATTATATTTTTTGAAATGTCATATTTTTCTTAAAACTGCTGAATATGTTTTAAACCATACAAATTGAACAGATTGAAAAAACTGTGAAAAGCCAAATGGGAAAAAACAGAAAATCATTGAATGATAACACAATTCAATGAATAATAAACTTGCTTTGATTGGTTTATAAAAATTTATTAATAAAATATAGAATATTAAGAACTCAATCTGCTTTATTGGAGTCCATATAAAGTACAAATAAAAATCTAATGTAAAAACAGATTTCCATAGTAGTTTCAAATGCATCTTTGGAGAAATTTTTCACAATTTTAATAAGAATTGATTTTTTTAAAATAAAAAACATCTATTCCTAATTTTGAACAGCTCTATTAAAAAACAGACAATTATCATTAAAAATCTACTGTTCATCTAAGTTTGAAGTCTTGAATATAAATTAATTAGAGCTTGGATCTTATAAGCTTTTAAATACATAGAATAACCAAACATTTTCGGTCCATTTAAAATAATTTTCTTCAGGTGTTTGAAAGCACTAAATACATTACAAAAAATTTTATTTTGCACTTTTAAAAACATTCATTTTCCAAACAAACATTTTCATTTGCTTATATTATTTTGAAAGAATCAGAATCTGAAATTTTTAAAACACAAGAAATTAAATATAATATAAAGAAAAAAATTTGATTTTTTTTTAATCCCAAAAAGGAGAGACTTTTAATATATCAGAGAATATTGAATAATGTAGCAATAAATATTATTATTAATTATACTTCACTGAATATTTGAAATGAAACTAAAAATATCTATAATTTAATTAATACCTAATAGTTATAAAATTTTCAAATGTTTGTCACTTTGATTTTTGATTAATTTCAGTTCTTTTCAATAACTTTTTTATTTTAGCTTGACAACATAATAAAATTAAACAATATATATGTATAATAATAATATATAAAAGACACTTGCAATGAAATGAAACCATATAAAAATAAATATAACAAAAATCATTCATGGAAAAGAATAAACTACATGTCTACATTAAAATCCAACACAAACTTATTTTATAAACAGAATGGAATTTTTATTTACATTAGAAATGTTTTTCAACCTCTCAAGTCTCTCTCCAATGAAACTGAAATTTTAACAGAAGATACAAGAAGACTTTCTAATTTGAAAGTTTGGTTTTGATTTGTAAATGCTGATGTTTTCTGGATTATAATTCAGAAATATTAAATGCATGATGATCAGCAGATTTTCAAAATTATTAAAGCTATCATTTAATCAATTATGAAGTCTGCTTACGTAGAACGATCTAAAAACTAGATTGAATATAAGTTTCTATTAATGAACACAACATGAACACTTAATGTAATTAATTCATTTGATTTTAAATAAAATGATTTACGATGAAACATAACAGCCCTTTTATGAAGAAACAATATATATATAATTTTTTATTTCATATTTGTAAAAAGTAGTAAGAAGTTAATTGTACTTCATGCCATATAATAATCTAGTGTGATGTTACAATGTAACATATTCTGTCTTACAGCGTTAAAACTGTTTTATTCAAAAATTGCAAGTACTTTTGATATCCTCTTTATGCTGATTCAATTTGAATATAATCAAATTGACTGAAGAGGATAGTTGTACACTAACAAAAGTACTTGCAATTTTTGAATAAAACATTGGTTTAACACTTATGGTGCACCAAACAGTAAAAGTAGTGATACTTTGCATTTTAAGGTCAAAACAATCAATTTTATCACATACAAAGGATACAGTTATAAAGTCAAACTAGTTAAATAAGAATGATATCATTATTCTTACTTTTGCTGGACATTTTGGCCAATTTGTTTAAAACAAAATGGTTGTTCCTAAAGCCAAAGTTCGAACATTGTTGGTACAATATAGTAAGACCTCATTTAGTGCTTAGGATGCATTCCTAGATGACAAAGCACTAAATGAAACAGCATTAAATGAGGCCATTTTAACACACAGTAAATAGGGAAAGGGGAACACATGACAAAAATAAACAGATTTTAGTTTAATTTTAAGTTATTTTTATATTAATTTGCTTAATAATATATGTTAAATAACACAAACATATGCACACAGAAATGTAAAGTTCATTTTTTGTGATGAAGGTCCTGGCTCTTCTGAAATTCTTGTTTTTTGTGATAGTCGTGTAGTTCATTTATCACTTTCTTTTTCTTTCCTTAAGTAAACGTCAGTAGCAGGAGATCACATCCAAAACACCTTGTCTTCCTTTTGCACTCCTTTCAAAATCTGGATCATTTGCTACAATTTGATCAACGATTTTGGTTATCGTTACCAAACTTTTACTAAGGAATTCTGTAAAGAAATTCTTTGAGTTCTTTGTTTTCAGAATCACCATTTTCCAGTTCTACATGAATTCCTTGTTCTGCCAGTTCTTGAAAATCGTCTTGGCAAGGTTCTCACCAGAAACCTGCAGTAATGCCTCAATATCCTGCTCGTCTACATCTCCTAGTCCTGCTGTATTGATTAGGTTGACAATGTGGTCAACGATAGGCTCTTCTCATTGAGAATTCCTGGATACCTCCAGCCATACCTTCTTCCACACTCTGTTCATGCATTCATCAGTTAATTCTTGCCAAGTAAAATTGATATTGCCTACAGTATCCAAGATGTTATATTTTTTCCAAAATTGCACCAAACAAATATAGATTTAAGAAAAGTATAGTGCTATGATGAATTGCCACCTTTTACTGATTGGTTCATGTTTGGGAATAATTGTATTATATATGAATCAATGAAATGCCACGATAATTTGAATCAGCATAAATTTTGAGTTTTTTTAAGGCTTCGAGCAGACTGTGTTATATCAAATCAGCATTAATCAAGGAAGTGCTAAACAAGGTCTTACTGTATCTGGAAAATTTTTTCTCAGATTATTTCACATAGAAATTATTTGTCATTTCATCTTTTAATCCACTCAAAGGAATTTACAAATATCAATATTTATATATTTAGTTGACTGGATTAAAAGATTCCATTTTCTTCATGATGTGAGCTAACTCTGTATGAATATCATTCAAATTCCATTTAAAATATCATCAATATACAACGTGTGCAGTGTATGAAACTAGTTAACTTCACCACACACCGGGTTGAATATATGACCCCCATTGAACATTTGGTGGAGCCAACATATAGCATTTCCTTATCCCATCTGTTGTCTCTGATAGGGACGCTATAAATGCCCGGTTGTATGTCGGGGTTAGGAGGGTCTTTTCCATTATGCAGTATGTTGAAAATGGACAGGCATCTCCTGTACAATATATTGACTCGACGTTAAGGGTCAATATAGTGTACAGGAGGTATCAAAATAGGGGCCAGGATAAGGGAGCATAAATCTGACACATAATAGGTGTACAACGGACCTCTCAACTTATGCGACGGATCCAGATATTATGGGAAACCTCACCGGAGCAACTATTATCCTCACCACCACCCACCTGGAACACCTCAAATAGTTGGAGGCAATTGAAATATTTAAGGCATCCAGCCTTAAATATTTAAAATTAAAATTAATGCAGAACCACTGCATTAATTTTAAAGTGGAGATGTCCCTTTCAATGGCATGGCAGGTCCTAATGGACAATAGCATTTGATTTTGCAATCAGATGTAAAGTGGAACGCATGTGCATTTCAAAACTCATTATGTTGTTTGATATTTAAAAGTCTTGGAGTGCATGTGCATGTGGTGTCCTGAAATGAATACCTTTCAAATTGTGTTTGAATATTAATGGCCAACTTGTATAAATGAAAGTAGAAGCCTGAGGAAGAGTCCAGAAGGGGCTTTGAAAACATTTGCAGTTATCTAACATAAGCACTCTGGTTATTTGGTTAAAGTAAATGAATCCCATGTCATGTATGAAACTAGTACTTTATGACATCTTAATAGTAATTTGTTTAACTCATTTGACTTTATGAATGTACCCAAACTTTTAAACAGTTTTAAATTTGGTATATTTAAAATAATTAAGTATTGAAAAATTTACATAAAATTCTCAATTTGCAGATTGGACATTATACAAGAATAATTAACTTTTTTGCTGTCACAGAGTTTATTGAAAAAAACCCAACATTTTTTATCACTTTCAATTAATTTATAATCTGACAATGGTTTATCATGTCATCATGTTTTAAAATAGCTTAAATATAAATTTTGTTCAGAATATTAGCATATAATTTTTAAAATTCATACAATTCAATATTTTAAACAAAATATTGAAAAATCTGAATTTAAAATGAAAACTGCATCTGTTTTGGAAACATATAGTAAATATATGTTATGAGTAATTTGAATTACCTTCTACTTTACAATATTTTAAAATAAGCAATTGTTTATATCAAAATTCCTAAAACTTTATAAACATTCTTAGTACATTTATCATTCACAATGTAGTCTTTAATGACAAACATCAAGAAGTAATTAGAAAGAAATTTACAAAGCAGTCTTTGCTGATACCAAAAAGATGGTTTTGTAAATTTCATTCTATATATATATATATCATCTCATTTATTAAATTATAAAAAATATTTTGATTCACTATTAAAAATTCCCACTAAATTCTAATGAAATAAAAATATAATTTTACACATAAAATACATCACATATGAATAGGCCTATACAATATTTACACCTAAAAAATATATTATATGTATATTACATATAATTCTCACAATTATATTCCATAAAATAGTATTTCCATTTATAAAGGAAGATTCCCAATAACAGGAAATACATCTATTTGATATGGTCTTAGAGGAGAAAGTACTGGTATTGCTGCCATTATTGGAGGTTTTTCTGATGCAGCATTCTCTGTCTTCTTCATATTAGTAATAGGAATAATACCAATTAAATTCTCTATGTTAGACACTTTTAAAATATCAATAATTGGAATAGAAAGATCACCAGCTACAGATTTTAAGTCATTGAGTGAGTTCTTTTTTCTACAAAATTTTTTGTGATAACGATACAGAACATTATACTGGAAAACTCTACAACAAAACTGACATTTGTATGTTTTTAAATGATTTGTTCGTGAGTGTCTAAGTAATTGCTCTTTATATAAAAATTTCTTATGACATATAAGACAGTGGAATGTTTGAGTTTTTAAATGCATTTGCATATGATAATAATAGATTGATTTTTTAACAAATATTTTTTTACATTGTTTGCATTTAAAGTGGTTTCCATAAGATGATCTCTCACTATTTGTTTTATGTTCTACTTGAACATTTTTCTTGAACCATTTTGAAGTTGCAGAATCCATCTCATTTGGAGACAATGTATTATTCATTTTTCTTCTGTTTTGATAGCAATTCTGTTTTATTTTTGAAGAAAATATTTTAGATTTAGTTCCAGTTTTTTCAATCATGTTAGAATTATTAAATTCTTTTGATTTTAAGGATGTAGTGATACATTCCTTTGAATTTACTGAATAAGAACAGTTTTCTTTTGGTACTTTAAGTTTTCCATCAGTTGGAAATTTTTTAGTAGTAGTAATTTTCTGATGGGTTTTTGATTTAACAGAACGTACATGTAACATTGTATGACAACAAAGTCGTTCAGCAGTACTGAAATATTTTTTACAAAAAGGACACAAGTACAATATATTAGTATGATCATTTAAAAATTGGTTTTCTGAATCAATATTTTGTAAAGGTTTAGTTTTTCTGGGTGTTGATTTCAAGTATTTGGTATTGAAATACATTGATGAATTAGTGTTGCTATTTGACAAGAATTTTATGTTTGTTTTTATATTTGATGTTTGTAATCCAGAAGGCTCAATATAACCAGATGAATCCACTGTAACCTTTTCATTGGAAAAATCTTTAGTTGTACAATATTTTAATTTCATGGAGTTATAGTCGGAATTTATTGTATGAAATGTTTGTTCATTATTATTTAAATATTCTTCAAGTTCTAGTTTTTCTTGTTTATATTTACCAGATTTATGCATAACATCATGATCATAAGACTGACTTGTTTTTGTATTATTATGAATAATTATATTATCTAAATGGTTTTGCCTTCCTGCTTCTGAATTCATTGCAATATCTGAAGGAAGATATCTCATTATATTTTTTATATTGTCATCATTTACTGATAGCATATTTGAAGATGTTTCATTTGGATAATGGAAAACTTTACCTGAAGAGGGACTATTTTCAGCACTTTCATTATTATTAGAACTATCAACTTCAATAGATTCAGAATCACTTAAAAGTACACTTTGTACATGAGTTTTTACATGGCATTCAAAATCTTCTTCAACTGTAAAATCCATCTGGCATGGAATGCAAGTAAAAGTCGTTTCTGCTTTACTCTGCTGTTGTATTAAATGAGAATCTATTGAGCTAGACTGTTTATTCATTTCACCATTGTTAAAATAAGTTGATGCTTTTGAATTATCATTATTATTTTCAGAAGAAATTATATTAGAATTACTGGTGGAAGGAAGAGCAAGCAACTGAGAATGTATTGAATCTGCATTATTTTGAGACATTGAAAACTTGGAACAAGAAGAACTTTCTTTTGAGACAAGTTTTGAATTTCCATGGAAGAGAGTCATATGCTGATGATATTCCGAATTTGTTAAGAATAGTCTCAAACAAAGACAACATTTATATTTAAATTTCTGTTCATGAACAGACACATGAGCACTACAAGTTAAATAATCAAAAGGAATTTCATAATTACATACATTACATTGCCAAATAGAATTGGGCTGTGGTATATTTTTATTGAAATAATCTGAAAAATTTTTATCAGAAGTTGCTTGCATTGGTAATTTTGTAGAATTATCAAGAATATTTTCTTGATTGTTACCATCATTTTGATTTGAAAGATTATTTGTATTAAATACAACTGATTTATTTCTGAGATCATTACTTTGTGAATGATTATCAAACGTATAATAAGTATTAAAAAGCATATTTTCTAAGTTTTTATCTGATGTGCTAATAGCAATAGTATCTGCAGATGCAAATGATGGCAATGTATTCATGAGACTCTCACCATCAGCTATCTGTGTTCTCCATTTTCGTCTGTCCAAATTTTCTGTTGATACTTTATGACGATGTTTAAGATGGTGCAAAAACACATTTTTCTGTCGAAAACTTCTATTACACAAGCCACAATGAAACAAAGCTGTACTACTATGCAAGGCCTAGAAATAATAAGTTTATACAAATAAATAATTATCAAAAATATCAAATTTTATAACTAAATATTTTTGAAATTTATATTTATTGAATTTCTAGAAAAATCCAATAAAATTATCATAATTTAAACAACAAAACTGCAAAATTATTATAAAAATTATCAAGAATTTTTATTATTATCAGGAAATTTATCTGAATTACATTCAATTGAAATACCAATACTAAATTCTGTAATATAATTATTTCTCAATGCATTAATCTATGGCCTATCCTTATAATTAGAATTAATTAGGATAGGAAATAAAATAAATTAGGAATTTATCTTAAAATATCAAACTTTTGTTATTTAAAATTTAATTCTAATATAAAACAATGAAAACATTCAGCTATTTTTAAATCAAATTTAGACTATTATTTCTTAAAACTTCTTTGATTCTTTAAAAATATTTTAAATAAATAAAGTATTTTTAATAAATTAACTGCAATATAAAAAATTTCCATGTTACAAAATAATACTATAACTAATTTGAAAAAATTTATGATTAATAAATTTTAAACAATGTTAAAAATGCAAAAACAGAATCTTCTAAAGAATGATAAACAATGTAACAAATCATGATAAAATTTTATACAAATTTTTGGCTTTCTTAACTTCAAAATTATTAAGCTGAAAAGATATTCCAGTGATAAATTAAAATATAAGAAAAATTAAATTTTTCCATACTTTATGTCTCATTAATGTTCCTTTTTGACGGAAACATTTTCCACAAAACGGGCATGCATGAGGTTTTACTCCTTGATGAATAAGAAAATGCATCTCTAGTGTAAATTTACGACTAAAGAATTTGAGACAGACTGGACATTGGAATTCCTTTTGTTGTGTGGCTGTATTTTTTATCTGATGCTGAGAATCCATACTTTATAATCTGTATAAAAAAATTTGTAATTTTAAATAACTTAAATTTATTTTTAGCTATGAAATTAAACTAACATTCCTATAAAAGAGATTATTAAATAATTTTAACCTGTAATTCGTAAATTAAAAATTACAACTTTATCTGATTACATTATTACTTCTAAAGCATTATAACCATATGAAGAGAAATACTTAAAAACTGTTTTAATATTTCCAAATTTAATATAAAATATTATTATTCAAATTACAAAAACTTAATTCATGGAAAAATATTTTTCATTTCACGAATGAATGTTTTTTAAGAATCTTTAGGAAAAAAATTAAACATGTTAGTTGTTTTTTTTAAATATCAAGTAAATATTTATTAATGAAGTAAAGATTTGAAATTTTACATACTAAAATTCTTTACTTTGATATATAGAAAATTTTTTAGTGTGGCAGTTTTCTTTTTTAGATGCTAGCATGCTAATTTAGTGCTATGTTTTAATCATGATACTGCTTAGTTATAAAGCTTATATATATTTTGTATGTATTTTAACCAAATAATCAAATAATAAACAAAAAGCACTAACAACTTGTATTTTTTTAAAATCTAGTTGATAACCTATGAAAAGATGCTTGTTCGTAAAATTTTGCAATACAGACAACAGACAACAGATCAATACATATGAGTGAAAAATTAATACTTTATGGATAAACTATTGTGAAGTCAGTTCCACCACAACACTGAAGAATTTGCACTAGATGGATAACCAAGTGTACATGACCTGTGCAGAAATACAGGATAAAAATTGTTTGACTAATTAGGAAAATTGAGAGACACTACAGAGATAATACACTAGAGAGTACTGTACTTCTGTAATGTTGGTGTGATTATGAAATGATTGATGGAAACTATTTTTTATGTTAATTGGTTACTATAAATTAACTTAGTAAGTAGCAATTTGTATTTTAATATTAGTTACATTTTCTTGATTTTTTGAATTACATTAAGATAATAATAATGCCTCCAAAAGATGAAGCTAAGTTACCTCTGAACCAATGCTTTGTTGGTTGATGGAAGAGATCACCAAGTGACCATGTATGAAGAAAAAAAAAAACTGGATGTATTATTTTTACAATCAAGATTTAGAAGAAAAGGATACAGAAAGTGAGATGCTTGCTATTCAGTCATTTTTTGATAAATTATCAGAAAAGACGGAAGAAGTTCAATGATTAGGAAATCTTAAATCTTATAACAATAAAATTTTATTTAAAAATAATCAGCTGAAAAGTGAAATTCAGCTCTTAAAGAAAACACATTAATCTAGAGAATGTAGAAAACTGGTCTTGTTATAGCATTGACACTGTTAACCACTCAGCAGTGAGTGATGACTATAGTCGTCAAGGGTGATCATGTGGCAGTGGTGAGGGACGACTATATTCATCAAATTCTTTTGGGGGTATTGCCAAAAACTAGCCTAAAACTACCACGAAAAAAAAATTCACATAAAAAATGTATTATGTAACAATAAAAAAAGACTTTTCTTTACTAGACATAACTGTTTACAAAATCTTTTTCCGAAACACCAATGAGAAAAAATGCGTGGAAAAATATTCTAAAAATTTCGCACGTTTATTCTCCACTACTAAGGGGTAGCACCATACCTGACTATTCCACTTTCTTTTTCAGTTGAAAGGTTAAATTTAAAGAACACTGTATTATGATTAATAAATACGGCTAAGGTAACAGCAGTTAGTTCACTTTATCAAAAATTTGCATCAATGATTTTCAAGGTCAATATCAAAGTTGTATAATTTAGGAGTTAAAGCTTAACAGAAGATTGAAATCTCTAAATTATAATACCATATTTACTCGAATACAAGACAATCTCACATATAGGATGAGGTGTGACTTTAATGATCAAAATAAAGAAAATTAGATTAATACAATTCTAATTTTATTTTGTTTAATAACAAATAAAATATCAAATGCCATAAATTCACACATTGTCCTGCAAAAATTACTGGCATTTTAAACTTCAAGGAAAAATCATGTAAAATTGACAACATAATTTGTTCACGTAAAGCTGGACAATCAGGAACCTTTTTTGCCAATTCTTAACAGTTGAATTCACTCTTCATCAATTACACTTATGACTTTCTTTGAATTTCCAAATAATCATCTGTTTTCATGTGGGAATGAATTAAAACTTATATCGGGCTCCTGTTTAATTTTGGAATTCAGTTCAAAAAACTTTTCCTATTGCTATTCATCTTTACTCCTGACAATACACAACAACGATTCAAACAACCCAGATAAAATACTTTTGTTTTTAAACACCAGATGATGATAATCTGGTAAAATATGTGAATACATAGTTTACAAAAATTATACAAAGACGAAAAGAATCCTTCACTCCCACGACAACCTAGGTTTTTGAAGCAGTGAAAAATGGATAAAAACCTTGTCTTATATACAAGTAAATATGGTATTTTGAATTAATTTACTAAATAAAGTTAAAAAAATTAAATTTATTTACAAAATAAATAATAAAGAAAATGAAACCTTCATATAACCTGTCTTATTGTTCACACCATGCCTTCAGAACAATTGTTGAAAGCAATATAATTACCAGTATGCAGTTTAGACATTGCCATCTCAAGCATTAAAAATACTGTCTTTTCTGTTTCATTCTGTTAAAAAATTGTTGTAGTTATACATAAACAACCAAGCCCAAAAATTTTCTATAATAATCATATTAACTTCTGAATTATTCAGACAATAGTTTGGTTAACTATTAATTATTAATATATAATAATTTTTTCTAAAGGTAGGCAGTTAGACTGCCAGGCTAGTATATTTTGGTATGGCTATTTCAGTGCAAGAAAAACTTTCTGCATTTATTCACCATTATCATTTGACATTAATGTTACTTTATCACACACAAAACACTTGAACCAGTATATATTAACTCAAATTAGCACTTTTATGAATGTTTTCATCTGTTTGTAACAACTTCAACCTGAAAATGTATGTTATAAACACACAAAAATGTTTGTAAATGAACTAATTTTAGTTTATTTGCTGGTTCAGGTTCTCCACCACATTTACAGGACATGCTATTTATTAATGATTATCTGACACACCTTACAAATTAAAATTTTTAATTAGTTAAGTTGTTAATTAGAAAAAAAGATCATTTTTAAGAATCATTGAATTATTAATACAGTAATACCTCGACTTACACTACCCTGACTTACGCGAACCTGGAGTTATGCGATTTTTAAATCTCGTCGATTCGTCTTTTGTTTGCCACGCAACTCCTGATTACTCACTCCCCCCACACTATTGTTCAGCTTACACGTTCGGACATGTTGCGCAGAATCGACACATAGCTACAATTTATTTTGTGTTATTTATTTCTGTGTTTGTTATATCTACGGAGACTTGAGAGACTCTATGTGTATCATTTGACATTAATGTTACTTTATCACACACAAAACACTTGAACCAGTATATATTAANAATATGGACCGTTTATTTTGAAAGTGGTGTAAGTCCATTTTTTCTTCTTTCGAGATATTTAAACATTTGCATTTTAGTTGATTCAAAAATATAAATAAAGTGTACTAAGTTTGACAATGTTTTTATGACTTTAGAAATATGTAAGTTGATTGCATAAAGACTTCTATGTGAATTTAACTAAACTAATATATTTTTTCTGGACCATAAATGGACTTACACCACTTTCATAATTATTGAACTGTAAAATTCATTAAATTTCTATTATGTAAAACTCAATTTCACTTGAAACAATTTGTGTTTTATTCTGATTTTGTTCATATATAATAACAAGAAATAAAATCGTATTGTTTATTCTGAACATTAAAATATTTACTTATTGTTAAACTATTTTATGATAAGTTTATTATTATTATGAGCTTACAGACTCTATTATTACTTATTAAACTATTTTTATGAGTTTATCATTATTATGAGACACTGCTTTTCATTTAGATTCATTACATGGATTTTTTCCCATTCCATCAAATTGTACATTTGTTGGTAATATTTATAGTTTTACTCCTCTGTTGTAAGGGGGATGTCTTTAAATGATGTCCACACTGAAAGGGAGGGAGGGGATTAAGACAACTCGGACAAGGGGGTTGAGTATTAGTAGACATCCATTTATTTCATTAAATTTTATACAGTATGCATTTTATTATATTTATTTCAAAGTTTCTTGTATGTTTCATTTCTACTTATGGTATCTATTATTCATAGTGATGAACGTTTTAAAAGAGGATCAAGTTTTGTTGGATGCCTGAAGAGGAGAGGGGTTATGGAAACTTGAATAAACTGGGATGAGAGGGGGGAAGGGGAGTAAAAATTTCAAGATAAATGCAGGAGTAATTTATGGACAGCCCCTTAAGAGTTTTCTCAAATTAATAATTTTGCCTAGCTAGCACAGCATTTTTAAAGTTGTAAAATTTTAAAATTTAAATATGCCATTTGATCTATAACTGGGACTTGGTCTGATCTGCTTTGTTGCATTTGGTAATGATCCGTTGTACAATACCCATTGCTGTTACAATAGTATTAAGTAACATTACTGTAAAATGATAATGAATTAATGGAGAAAGTTTTTTTTGCCCCCAAAATGTACAATTCATTTCGACTTCTATCTTTTATTAACAGTAACTAATAATTACAATAATTTTTGAATTAAATTTAATAATTATTCAATTTAATTCAAAATAATAATTAATGAAATCTCAACTATTGGGTTGTTCGAAAAGTAATTTCATTTTTTTTATCACTAGACGGATTAGTTGTATTTTTCCTGCCATTTTCATTCTAAACCATATTATCATTATATATTTTGACAGCTAGCATTTTAAGGCTTATTTGTAAAAAATTTTGTTTGATTTTGTGCAACTGTTTATTTTTTGTGTCCCATCAAATACAGAAGATCGAAAGCAGCATTTTCGGCCTTTTTTACCGAATTTTATTACCAAAAAGGTAAGAATGTTGTTCAAGTGAGAAAAAAATTGTATGACATGTATGAGGAAGATGTATTTACAGAACGACAGTGCCAAAACTGGTTTACAAAATTTCGTTCTGGCAATTTCAATATGGAAGATGCACCAGTTGAAGCCAATGAAAACAAAATAAAGGTACTGATTGAAGCAAACTGCTGAACAACAACACGTGAAATCACTAAAAGATTAAATTTGTCAACTTGAACTGTTTATGATTACTTGAAACAAATTGGTTTCGTTTCAAAGCATGATATATGGGTTCCACATGTTCTTAGAGAGATGCTTTCTTTGGCGGGATTTTAAGGAAATATTTTTTTTTGGAGCTTTTACCAGACAGTTTAACAATTGATTCGAAAGTGTACTGCCATCCAGTAAACAAATTG
>NW_019384695.1:482319-487633 GCF_000671375.1 Centruroides sculpturatus | reverse complement strand
TCGATATAAGTCACAGTTATGATTTCACAGATTCGAGACAGCTTGATAGCCCGAACGGCCCCAGGCTTTCGCCCATGCACGCTAAGTGACTTACATTACAAGCATTTAGCTTTCCGGAGACTATGACAACAATTGTTTGGCATTGACAGCCGCGAATTTCGTGCCAATAAGCTGCCTCGACTTGTTCGATTATGTTATCAACTCAATTTCATATTTATTTTCACATTTTTACTTCGCGGTCCTTCTCTGTTCTTTTTCCATTATTTACACGTGTAGGTCATTTCATTGTTATCCACATTTGATATCGT
Source organism: Centruroides sculpturatus (assembly GCF_000671375.1). Classification (NCBI taxonomy): domain Eukaryota; kingdom Metazoa; phylum Arthropoda; class Arachnida; order Scorpiones; family Buthidae; genus Centruroides; species Centruroides sculpturatus. The sequence goes on along the minus strand of NW_019384695.1, from coordinate 487,325 downwards.
TTATCACATACTTCCATGATGCTCTTGTCTGTCCGCTACAACTGCCAAGAATTAACGCAATTGGCAAAGCATAGTGACAGTGGGCCAATAGAGAGCAGGATCCTTGCCATAATGCGGTTTGCACGTCAATTTTCGTACGTGCGTTAATCAAGCTGAATATTCGGCTATTCGGCCAGGAGCGTGGCCTAATAGCCGAATATTCGGCTTGATTCCGAATATTCGGTATTCGGCCTGAGGCCAAATATACTATTCGTTACAACACTAGTATTCATACATTTGTGAGAGATGACAACTTGTAATGAAATCCTGTTTAAAAAGTTACATTTTGAACAAGATTAAATAGAAAATAATTTTAATATTGATAATAAAATTTTCTGTTTAATTTTTTTCAAGTTTATTTTATTACTACTACTGGACAAAGGAAATCAGTCATAAAATAAAAATGATAAATTGTATATATTTTTTATTTTATGACTGATTTCCTTTGTCCAGTAGTAGTAATAAAATAAACTTGAAAAAAATTAAACAGAAAATTTTATTATCAATATTAAAATTATTTTCTATTTAATCTTGTTCAAAATGTAACTTTTTAAACAGGATTTCATTACAAGTTGTCATCTCTCACAAATGTATGAATACTAGTGTTGTAACGAATAGTATATTTGGCCTCAGGCCGAATACCGAATATTCGGAATCAAGCCGAATATTCGGCTATTAGGCCACGCTCCTGGCCGAATAGCCGAATATTCAGCTTGATTAACGCACGTACGAAAATTGACGTGCAAACCGCATTATGGCAAGGATCCTGCTCTCTATTGGCCCACTGTCACTATGCTTTGCCAATTGCGTTAATTCTTGGCAGTTGTAGCGGACAGACAAGAGCATCATGGAAGTATGTGATAAACGATATCAAATGTGGATAACAATGAAATGACCTACACGTGTAAATAATGGAAAAAGAACAGAGAAGGACCGCGAAGTAAAAATGTGAAAATAAATATGAAATTGAGTTGATAACATAATCGAACAAGTCGAGGCAGCTTATTGGCACGAAATTCGCGGCTGTCAATGCCAAACAATTGTTGTCATAGTCTCCGGAAAGCTAAATGCTTGTAATGTAAGTCACTTAGCGTGCATGGGCGAAAGCCTGGGGCCGTTCGGGCTATCAAGCTGTCTCGAATCTGTGAAATCATAACTGTGACTTATATCAACGTCCTATCTGTCTCTTTTCTCCGTTATCACCAGGCTGAGTCAGGTAATTGTAAAATGGGAACTCTAGGACGGAAAAGTGACGAATCAAAAGTATCGTGAGTGCGTATTATGATGTATGCACAGGTATACATGGATTAGAGCGATAGAGGAAAGAGAAAGGAAAGAGCAAAGACGAGCGCTTAAAAAGAAGGATAGGCAGGGTCAGATCCTCAATATGTGAGGATTCTCCAACGATAGACGTGTACGTGTGCTGATCTTTGTAATTATAAATTGTGAATATATGTGACTAATATTATTTTCTTTTTTATTTTGTGCATGTTACAAGTTATAAATAAATATAAACAAACAACACTAACTCGATAACATTAAATCTAAATACCAAAATGATTAATTTACTGTGTTTTTGTTATTTATTACTCCTATTTTTAGGTATTGGCCGAATAGTGATTAAATATTCGGTATTCGGCCGAATTGTGAAAAATAGGCTGAATACCGAATAGTAACCGAATATTCGTTACATCACTAATGAATACATATTTGTTGGTCTGATGGATTAGTTGCCTGCCACTGATTAGTCATATAATTTTAACTAACTTTAACTCATAATTGAAATTTAAAATTAGCAAATAACTGTCCTCATTGCATAACATGCACCTCCTTTCAAACACAGATAACCCACAGATTATTCACCTGAAATTATAATAGTATATTACTATCATATTCTATTTGGCACTATAAGCAGATATGTAAAATTCCAAACAGTTAAACATAACAAAATCTACACTCAAAAGAAAGAATAATTGAAGCATGCAAAGCCATAATGTAAATTCCAAAAAAAAAAATTTTTCAGGAGAGGTAAAAACACTTTCTAGTGAATGTATTCATTTCAATTTTACAATAAAATGGTAAAAAACTCACTAAGTTACAAAGTTACAAATGCTCTGGAATATCAAAATGATGTAAATATAAGCTGTAACATTTTAGGCACCAATACTCACATGACTTGCACTTTGTCACTTTAAACATTATGGCTTCACATAAATTCAACTTCCACTTACAGTGCCAATATCACCACAATATTTTTTTGCAGCAGAAAACATTACGTTTAGAATTCAATTCTTCAATAAAATGTATTTAGAGAAAAATGGCATTTACAACATTATGGCATTACACACATCAATTACTAAAATTTTTTCTCTTAAACTTGACTGCTGAGATACATTTATTTGCTTATACACTAATGTTTGATTGAACATACACAAGTTGAACATATTTTGCATTTTTTATCTACCTAAAAGCAGATAATGAAAGTTCAGTTTCAAAAAAGATTGCCTATATTCATCACTGAACCGGTCATTACTTAATTTTTATTATTAAAGATTCAGAATAATAAAGTACGATTACATAATTATTACATATAAATTTATTAGTGTAATTCACTACTTATTTTCAGCAACATTATCTGGAAACATGGTTAATTACTTGACAGTTTATTATTGGACCTATTAAGAATCACATCAAAAATAATGCTTTTAAATTTCAAACAAAATAATTAATCAAGAAAATGCTCTTTAAATAAAAAGTTATCACTGAACAGGCAGTCAAGTTATTGGAAGATTGTAATTTTGAAGCTGGAAAAAAAAATAAACAGTTAAGTAATGTTTTTAAACCAGTACAAACAGTGTTGAAAGACAAGACATATTCAATGAACATTCTTATTTGTTAAGTAACATATGTCATAGTTAAGTAACAATGAACTTGTTCCTGTTAAACTCATGAACAAAAGTCATCTTTCACAGAAAGATTCATCTGAATTTTCTAAGTAGCAGGAAGTTCTAGAAACAGTTCAGTTAACAATGGTAAAGACTTGAGTAAAGAGAAAGAATATGATATTACTGATAATGTTAAAAAGATTAATTATAATCCAGGAGAAGATTCAGATTTAAGCAGCAGCACAGAATGTGAAGGTATTGACGACTTTTCAGATTTTTATCAGTGAGAATAATTCCATTATTAAGGAAGATGAGGGGCATAATGAAAACACTTCACAGTTTGAAAATATTAGTAGTATTAGGGATCTGTTAAAACTATCCAAGAAGATAGCAGCAGTGGAGATGACAAGGGTGGAAACAATGTAGCCAGTCAAGATGGAAAAAAAAAAACTCAAAAAAGTGTATCAACACCTGCAAATTGGGTTAAAAATTAATGAGATGAACATAGAAATCTAGGTTTGAAATATACAAATTTACAGGGAAAAACAGTTTAACATTGAAAATTGGATCCCGTTGCCAGGACAACTGCAAACGAAAGTGCAGACTAAATTTACAGATAAGAACAGTAAGGAGATTTTTGATGCATGTTGGAGAACCGAAAACTACAGTCATCAGAGAGATTTCATAGCAAGTTATGTTTCCAACTGACACATCAAACAACAACTCTCTCTTCTCAATGATCTGCTTCATTGTTCTACTATCGCTCATTGGCAAAAGATGTCTGAAAGGTTTTCTTTTTTAAATATCGTTGGCATTTCAAAACTTCTGTATATTCTACAAAAAATGTTGTAAGATATAAAACTAATATCAACAATGTTGTAAAATGACAATATGACACATTATTGCACATGCACTTTTGTGGTTGTCATTCTTGTGATGTGATAAGAGCATACAGATATTCAATTCATCAATATCAAAATATTGAAAACTTGCACTGACCATCAATAATCAACTCAAGTCTAGGTCTTGATAATAAATGCACCTAAACCAAGGGTGGACAACCTTTTTGTGTTGTGTGTGTGTGTGTCAAAATCACCAAATCTATGATCAAAATTTTCTCATATCAGAAAAAAGTCATTGGCATTTGTGGAAAGATTTGTCCAACTCTGATCAAGACAATCATGTCTTCTTTATGCTTTTTAATTGTTGATAGTCTGAAATATTGAAGACTTTTCAACCATATTGAACATACCTGGATTCCTTAATAAGTTACTTGTTTGACAGTAAAGAAATACCATACAGAGACTTTCTGTTTTATAAAAGACAATGACTAGTAGCCATATAACATTATCAAACAAACAAATAAAAATAAAAGAACTGAAATAAAAATGTTTTAAATGATTTAAGCATGAAAATATTTTCAGAGAGCTATAATCCAATTTTTTCTATAAGACAATATAAAAATTCTTTTTCTTTTTTACATTTTGTCCAAACTTCATTTCTTAAGACAAATTTTTCGGTAAAGGATATTTGTACTTATATCTTATACACGTACTTTATTTAATCCCCGTTATATTCTTTTGTATTTTATTTTGATTTCATATTATTTTTCTTCAACATTTTTTTTACACACGCTACCAACAGCAAGTGTTTAACGATTTCTAATTTATTTAAATTTTGTTTTTTTTTAATTTTATTCTAAGTAACATTCCTGTTGAAAAAGTTTGTTTTCATAATAAATTTGTTCAAATTAACTGGATTAAAGGTGATAGTTGCTGCTTTTATTGTAGAAGTTATCTTTAAGTAGCATACTTTGTAGTACAGTACATATCTATAATATAATTGAGATGGGTTGATGATAATAATAATAAGTGCAGAGCCCAAACGGTTAGGAGTTGGAAGCTGAAATTTGGTACACAGTTAGGGTACGTCACGAAAACGCACACTAAGAAGGGATTTTTCGAAATTCCTCCCGGGGGGAGAAAGACAGGATTAAGGCTTAACACTTCCATCAACAATGGAAGTGTTAAGTAACAATGGCGGTGTTAGGTAACAATGGAAGTGCTAAGTAACAATGGAAGT
>NW_019384695.1:475402-481507 GCF_000671375.1 Centruroides sculpturatus | reverse complement strand
AGTCGACCCCCCTATAACACTGTTGATTTTTCCGTTTTATATGAATTCCATGTTGTACGAGTCACTTAGATTTTACAAATACATGAGCTGTTCACAGCCCGGCACACTTATTTGTAAAATCTAAGTGACTCGTACAACATGGAATTCATATAAAACGGAAAAAACAACAGTGTTGTAGGGGGGGTCGACTGGGTAATTTCTACCCAATTTATCACGTTTATACGCAGAATATTGTAAGGTAAACAATTGTAGTATTCTCTACCATCGATTTCATTTCGTTCAGTGCATTTACCGATAATAATTATTGATTAAATCATAAAATATACTTAAAGTAGAACAAGTTTATATATTAAAAAATGGGTTCCAACTAATTATTACAGCTTCATAAAACCAAGAATATTCAAATTGAATTACTAGATTCGAATTAATCGACTTAATTAAAATCAAACACGATACATTAAAATCGTACCTTTTTTTTATATGAATAAATTAAAATTATCCGACTTCCAATCTACGTAAGAACTTAATTATAATTACGTGACTGACAACGTTAAATTTAACAATCGCAGATATATCTATTCATTTCGTAAACATCGAAATATCAATGCTAAAATGATAAGTAGCGACACCTTTCGTAAATAAATAGCAAAAATAAAATAAAATATTGGATACGAAATTACAAAATTTAAGATTGAAAGATTTTTATATTAAAATATAAGACGTTTTATAAAGACTTTTATTATTATTATTATTATTATTATTTTAATTATTGGCTCTCCGTCCTGTGACCGAAGACCCGTTTCCGTCTGCATCCCGTGATGGACAAGAAAAAGGTTCTTGCCCTTCGGCCGGATGGTGAGGGATTTAATTTTTAAAAATTTTTTATTATATTCGGAGTGATCGTAATTAATTAAGAAGTAGGTGTTCAAAGTTCAATGTAGACAGAACTGTTGGGCAAATCTCAATCAAATTTTGTATACATACTGTGCTGAATATGCTGTTTCGAGTTTCGGGAATAAAATTTACTTTAAAATTCAGCCGCTAGGAAAAAATTTGGCGCTGATATCTTCTTAATATGCGTAGGTTATTACTCGTGTTTTCTAACGAAGTTAAGAAACAAAGTGCAATAATTTTATTCGAATTTAGATGTGGAATTGACGATTATAACAAATATAAGACGCTACAAGCTCTTCGTCTCTATGATATAAAAAGTGTTTAGTTGTATTGGATATGGGAACGCGACATGTGGGCGATCTGTCGAAAGGAATACCTCCCGGGAGGTCTTTTATGGGAAACTGACCCTATTTAGGTGTTACTAATCTGAAGAAAACCCGGAAAACTCCACGTGACTAGCCTGTTGACGAGGCGCCAAACCACGACCACCTGTGTACAGTGTTCAGTGGTTTTATTCACTCGACGACTGGTCCCTGGTTGGCCTATAAAAATTGCGTTTGCTGTACAGCACGCTCTACGGCGAAACTCAATTCATTTGCATGCAGTTGTAACACATGTGAAATTGTCTTTTAAGACAGCTAGGTTTTTTTAAACTCCTTCCGCCATGTTATTCTGTTTTAGCGAGCCCACTATAGGTTCGGCCTGGCCCACAATGGGGCGGCCGGGTGATGAAGGACGGAGCCTGACATATCCAGACGGTCTACTCCCGGAAAAATTCCTGGGGATTTTTCGATCCGTCGGGATTCGATTCCAGGTTTTTACAGAGCGGTAGGCTGCTGCCTTATCGGGTCGGCCATCCGGCCGTCAAGATAACATTGCCTTGATAAATAAGACCCTTTAGAAAATCTAGAGTCGCCAACTCTCCTGGATTTGCTGGGAGACTCCTGGAGTTTAGCAAAAATTTTTTATTCTCCAGCTTCCGAATTAAAACGTTTCTCAAAATTAATTCAGACGTTTGGAAAATCTTTCAATGATTTTATATAAATAATCTCTTGAAACAATTTTAAAAAATCCAGAACGAAATATATTTAAAATAGTATAAATTGAAAACTAAATACACGTACTAATTGAAATTTCATATCTGCTCACATTCTTTCCAATCACAGGAACACAATTTACATGAAAAGAGTCGACTTTTTTTGAGGCTCTTCTCTGCACACGAATATGTAAATTGATTGATCGATTATTCAAATCTCTTTTGCTACAATCTTTCCACTCGTTTCGACATTACTTTTCGCAAATGTTATAATTTATTTTTTAAGAGTTTTTTTTGAATTAACACTAAAACAATAAACTATCGTGGAGTCTATAGTCACTCGCCAATCCGACTCGTCCAGTAATCCGACAACCCACACGACAGCGCAAGTGAAATTTTCGTGTTACCGCTTGTTCATGCATGTAACAGAGACTGATTTATAACGCGTATACTGCCGGTCGCTAGTTGTTTGTTGCAAGTCGACAGAACAATGTTGATGAAATTGTTTCATAATTTATAATATGACACCCAAATATGTGAACCAATCGTGTTTTTTACTATACAGCACATACAATACATATATGTAAAATCCAGTAATCCGATACCGCCGGTCCGATTTATACTGGATTACATAGACTTTACTGTATTTTCTTTTTACACCTAATTTTTTAATGTTTCATAAAAACCATCGGACATACCTAGATTATATGTTAATATGACCACATCTACAAAGTAGCTATTTCGCAATTGCAAATCTGACAGTACTTTTCAGCTTTTTCTGATATAATTGTATAACACTTAAATTTATTTTATATTAAATTACATTAGCATTGTTCTTTCGAGACACTATAGTTTTTCTTTTGTAATTTGGCGCCGGCCTGGTCAAAGTTTTCTTCATCACGTGAATCTTCACTGCTTGTAATTTATAGTACGCAATTTATAAGACGTGCATTGGAAAACACAAAAACAATGTAATATTTATATTTTCAATTATATTTAGGATAGCTTAAATAACTCATACTTTTCGGTATTCTACAGAATTATTTTTACTTTCCTGGCTGTTATATATAACAGAGGAAAAATTTGTACATATAAATTCTCCACTGTCATCCGTTTGTCTTTCCTTAACATCGAGAACGNATATTTATATTTTCAATTATATTTATTATAATTTATTTATGTATATGTCACATTTAATCAATTTTATTTTAAAAACCGCGTAATTAGAACAACAATTGAATTGAAACAATGCTTTAGAAATGAATATGAAGTAACAATGAATCCTGTTTGTTAGAATTCTTTTATTTGGAAAATTCATCTTCAGGTTAATGTCCGCTACGAGATTTTCTTATTGCGTGTTCCTTGCTTTCAATATAAATTTTAGGATACGTGATGCCTTCATAACGAAAAGATAAGTGTAAATTCAATTTTTGATAATTGCAAGAGTTATTATTAACGTGAAATCTTTTCATTTTCAGGTTTCAAGTCATCCAAAAGGGAAGTATCAGTCCATAATTAGCGTATTGCTGATTGATTACTTATAATTTCACTTTTATTTCAGGTATGGATTTAATTTAACTGCATCTAAGAGTATTTCATCCGCTATGTGATACGTACTACATACAATATGTTAATGTAACACAGTATATACATTGCATCCAAAAGAAACCTGCCATAGAAGATTGAGTGCAGAAGCTTGTAAACAAACCACCAGAAGCAAGTGTACAGTGCGCTGGTCGTATGATGCATCATTCCAATCTGCAATAATTATTTTAAACGAACTTTCGAATCCATCATCAACGTTTGTGTTTTTGGAAATGACGCGATTCCAGTTTTTCCCGTAATGTCGATGCTGCCTAGACATTACGGGGTTTCTGGACAAACAAAAAACCCACGGAGAAGGGTGAGACCTTGACGATGGTTCCGTGGCTTGAAATAGAATTTATTTTCTATCACTAACTTCACCCGGCAGAAATCAGAAATATTTCTAAAATGTATTTTTTCCCCCACATTCTTTGGATCGAATAAATAAAACAACTAAACACTGGTATTTGATCGTGGGTCAACGGTTCAAATAGGAGACCATTACCCAGAATTTGTTCGTAATGCAGATTAATTATATTAGTAAGGCCACGGCCATCTTCTTTACAAAGAAGTTATTATTATTATATAGTTTTTATTTTCCGTGTAATTTATATTTATTTTGTTCTTACCACGAATACAAACTCTGATGAATAGACCGAAAACGTTTGGGTTATTATTAATTTAATGATCTGTCGGTTGTTGGAATTGTGTTTTGAATAGAAATTAAATTGCTTAAACTAATTTTAAAATCACAAAATTAAAATTTTCACAAATATCAGAAAAAACAGAGATTATTTATTAATCGATTACATTATCAAAAATTAACATCTTGATTAACATAAACAATTAAAGGTAAATATATTTTCCACGTGTTAAGCTTGATGAATATTTGATCCCTGAAAAGAATTGAAAAAAAATTAATTCAGTAAAATTAATTTTACATTTTACTCAATATACAGTAAAGATAAAAAATAAAGTGATTAGAATGATTTAAAATTACGTTATACTAATATGCACCTTCTGAGGTATCCCAGTGTCAAAAATATGACCAATAAATGCTGTTATTTTGGTTATATTTTTGACATTGGTCTGGGAGATAGTATAATGATCTCACCCTCACCATAAACATCGTTACAGCGTATTACGCGCAGACAAATCATGATTAAATTCTACATTTTACGTTTATAGGATTAGGATAGCTTAAATAACTCATACTTTTCGGTATTCTACAGAATTATTTTTACTTTCCTGGCTGTTATATATAACAGAGGAAAAATTTGTACATATAAATTCTCCACTGTCATCCGTTTGTCTTTTCTTAACATCGAGAACGGAGTTAGATAATAGAAGAGACAAGGTTTGAAAATCTTAGGTGCAGGTTAATTTAATCTAAACCAAATAACGAACTTCCGATGCAAACCGGAAGTCACGTTATTTCAATTCAAATATTTTCCCGGGAAAGCAGTTAATAGATGACCGGCGTGACTCTATTGCTGATAGGAAAATTACGATGTACAGAGGCAAGACACTNGAGACAGACAAGGTTTGAAAACCTTAGGTGCAGGTTAATTTAATCTAAACCAAATAACGAACTTCCGATGCAAACCGGAAGTCACGTTATTTCAATTCAAATATTTTCCCGGGAAAGCAGTTAATAGATGACCGGCATGACTCTATTGCTGATAGGAAAATTACGATGTACAGAGGCAAGACACTACTAATTTGAGATGAAGAGCATATATTTTAAATTAAATAAGTTAAAAATATGATTAAAAATCCACAATAAATAATTATTCGTATAGTAATATAGATTTACTTACTGCTATTAATTAGAATGCCGATTTTCAGAATAAATTTTATTATTAGCTGAAATATAAATAAACACGATATAATCAAATTATTCTATAATAAAATAAAAATAGTTTACAGCTCTTTAAATTAATACTTACTTAACAGTGGATGCATATTTGTTCTCACCCCCTTCGTTAGTCCGCTATAAATGAAATCGTGTTTTCTATAACTTGTTGCACGTTTATATAGACATTGAATAACGTAAATGATTGTAAAACCAAATTTATATTGACAAGGAGAAACAAAACTGTGTATCTGATATCAAATTCTGGTCGATAAGTCTTTGATATTTCAATTAATTTAGATTAACAATAAAATATTTGAAGTTTTTATCTTATACACTATAACTTCGTGTTGCATACAGATGAAGAATGGAGTATAGAATATCTTCGTAATTAATTTCTATGCACTTTATGTATAAACAGCAATGCCACGATATTTGCTGATACAGATACATGTATGCAGTGGCGGCCTTAGGGGGTGGCGAGCAGGGTAATCGCCCGGGGCCTCGCTCTTGGAGGGCCTCGCGCAACAACCAAGTAGAAAAAAGTTGATATTTAAAACTTTTTATTTTATCCTTGGCTATTAGTTATAACAATAAAATAAATTTAATTTATAGTACAGTATATATTAATATTAATAAGTGCCTACTATTTCAATTCACATACTTTGCACAAAGGACAAGGGCCTCGCAAAGATCTGCCGCCCAGAGCCTCGCAATGGATAAGGCCGCCGCTGCT